>NC_042630.1:45271710-45571710 GCF_901001135.1 Rhinatrema bivittatum | reverse complement strand
TTTGTGCCGGGTAGCGCGCACAAATGTATCCCGCGCACGCAGGTTACAAAATCTGCCCCATAATGTGGCTGTCAGGGAGAGAGAGCCTGTGTATGTGTGAGAGAGGGAGTGTGTGTGAGAGCATAGGCATGCATATGAGAAAGGGAATGTGTGAGAGAATGAATGTGTTATTGTACATGTGTGTGAGAGAGAAGATACAATTTATGTGGCCCTACCTTCCTCAATCCATGACAATCTCAGGGTGACTGGAAGTCAAACGATCCCAGGTATGGAGAGCGTAGACTTTTTAATCCTTATTGGTTTTAGTTATTGGGGGTAATTTGATGTTTCTGCTCTTTTGAAATATTTAATTTTTGAGGGGGAAATAGAACATGTTTTTATTATTGGATATTTATTCATCTAATGTTTTGAAATATTTTATTGATGTTTGGGAAATTTGGATTTCAATTCATTAACTGGTTTGAAATATTTATTCTTTTATGAATATGACTATTATTATGATTGATGTTTTATATTTATTGATTTTATTATTTAATATTTTATGAAGAATGATAATGTTTCTTTTTTTTCCATTGTTGCTCTGTATATGTGGGTTCCAGTTCAGTTCTTCTCAGCATGTTTCTGTTTATGCTTTCTGATCACTTTATTCTGTATTTGGTCGGGGGGGTCTCTCTGTGTTCAGCAAATGTGACTGAGGTGAGGTATTTGGCTGGCATGTAATTTCTGTGAAGGGATCTATAGCAGCCTGGTTTCCTAATAAAAATGTTATTGGTATTCTAGGGCCTAGTGTAATATGTTTAGTGTTGCCTTTTCATAGATAAGGTTGTTAGGGTTGTTTTGGCATGGGAGGTTTACTATATTGTAATGGTAATTCTGTTTGTTCATGGTTTTCTGAGGGTCAAGCCCACACCCAATATGCATTACAAGATGTCTAATTCCATAGGAGCTCCAAGTGAATTTTTGCAGAGTTCTCTGGTTGACATCACAGCAGTGCATGTAAATATAATAAACATGATGTAAGTGATATTTTTACCTCAGAAGACCGCACTTTTGAATGTTCTTTCATGTAAAATTTGTTATATATGCAAAATTTAATTGTGTGTGTGTGTGTGTGTTCATGGCTGTAAGGTTTGCCTAGGGTACCTAATACCTTTCCTATCCATGGGTTCCTGGGGGGGAAAGGGTCAATTTTAAAAAAATATAGATTGCAGGAGGGAGATGGGTTTTATTTGATAGACCTGGGATAGAGGCTGGATGAATCAGTTGTGTGGATGGGGGCAGCACAGTAATTGTTTGCATAGGACAGCAAAAAAGCTAGCACCAGCTCTGATGAGAGTTTGGATGATGCTGGAATAGTCCTAAACACTGTTGGGTTAAGGAGCTGAGAAAAATGGAGAAATAAGAGGCAGTATGGTCTAGTGTGTGAGTACTTAGGAGTTTCTGAGAAAAAAGAAGGTGATAGGAGGGTATTACTTGTGGGGTGAATTATGTGCCCCAAGGAGAAGTAATTCAGGTATGTGAGCCCTGCTGTGATTGGAGTGGAGGAATTAAAGGTGAAATATGGAAAAATGGGGAGTTTGCTGGAGATGGTACGCTAATCGGCTAAATTGAAATGAACATTGGTATCTTGTCTGAGAGTCCTGTGAAACCTTGAGTTATTCCACAATATCAGTGTACACTCTGTAAAACTGTAAATAGTAGGGGTGTGAATCATGTGATCGATCGTCTTAACGATCGATTTTGGCTGGGGGGGAGAGAAATCGGATCATCGTGTTTTGTTTTGTTTTGATATCGTTAAAAATCGTAAATCGGGGGAGGGCAGGAAAACCGGCACACCAAAAAAACCCTAACACCCACCCCAAACCTTTAAAACAAACCCCCATCCTCCCCAACCCCCCCAAAATGTTTTAAATGACCTGGGGTCCAGTGGGAGGGTCCCGGCGCGATCCCGGCGCGATGTCCCTCTCTCTGGCCACACCAAAAAAAACCTAACACCCACCTGAACCTTTAAAACAAACCCCCCCCCCCCCCCCCCCGAACCCCCCCAAAATGTTTTAAATGACCTGGAGTCCAGTGTGAGGGTCCCGGCGCGATCCCGGCGCGATGTCCTACTCTCTGGCCACAACAAAAAAAAACCCTAACACCCACCCCAAACCTTTAAAACAAACCCCCACCCTCCCGAACCCCCCCAAAATGTTTTAAATGACCTGGGGTCCCGGCACGATAATCACAATATCACATTATCAATTATATCAAACCCTTTAGACCCCAATTCTCCGGGGGGAGGAGTAACTGCAAATTGAAGGAGACAAAGGAAAATATGAAAAAGGGAATAAATTTCCCATAAAGAAAGAGCATCGTGTTAAGCCAAATTACACATTATATAGACTATACATTGCCTATTACAGATGGTATTTTCTTTGCTTCTATAAAGTTCTTTAGCTGTCCAGGTTGATAGAAAATATAATTAATTCCTCCATATTTTATCACGCACTTGCAGGGGAATCGCAAAAAAAAAGATGCCCCCACAGCTAGCGCTTCGGTTTTCAATGCCAGAATTTTTTTTCTCTTTGTCTGAGTCACTTTAGTCAGATTGGGATAGATCCTTACATTTCCTCCCATAAAGATAACTTGCATTTTTTTAAAATAAGCACGCATTATCTTCCCCATATCCGCCTCGTTGAAAAAGGATATTAATAGAGTTGTCCTTTCGACTATCTCAAGTGTAGAAGTTTCCAAGAATGTTGTCAGATTCTCTAGAACATTTGAGGCCACTTGCACTTGCTGGGTAGTACGAACTGGAAGAAAATATACTTTATCCAGAGGTGGGATCTGGTCCGTGGAAATTTCTAAAGCTTCTGAGAGATAGCGTTTCAAAGTCATTCTTGGTAATTCTCCCATCACCCTGGGGAAATTTAAAACCCGCAAGTTTAAATGCCTCATATTGTTCTCAACGATTTCAAGTCTTCTATTTATATTACCACAATCTTAAATTAATGTTGCTTGCACTTGTTTAACCTGTTTTATTTCCATATCCAGATTTTTTACTATCCCCGTTGTTTCTTGTTTATATTCTGAAAAGCAACTGCTTTAATTTATCTACTTGTTGAGACATTGATGTTATTTTACCAGAACAGTCAACTAAAGACTTTGCTAGAGCAGATGTTACTTGCCAGATCGCGTCTAGCGTTACAACCTCCGGCTTAGAAATATTAAGAATGGCGTCGGGTAATAAAGGAGGGCATTGTGCGATCCTCTCACCTCCACTCCTCTGATCACCTCCTCCTTCTTGATCTAATTCTCCTTTGCCAGTCTCTCCGTTGTTCAGGGTGTTTAGTGAGAGGGTCCTCCTCTCTGTCATCCCCTCTGGCTGGAGAAATCCGACCCCTTCGGTCGTTCCTTCTAGCCGCGGCATTGAGGTTCCTCTCACTGCTGGTGGAAGATGTTCGTCTAAGGGGCTTAGGGTAAACTCTTCCGAGGTCGGGTCACGGTCTCCTTCCTGTGACCCAACAGCCGGACCTTCTAGCTCCACATTAGTTGGCCTTGGGGTGCACTGCTTGATCGTTCTCTGTCCAGAGGTGACCCCGGGTGCTGAGGGGTAATTCCGGGGTCTCCCCTTTCTCTTTGGAGGCATTATAGCGAAAAGAGGAAATACTTTACATGTGAAAACGCCGGCACAGGTAGGAGCTTGCACCCTCTCACGACGCCATCTTGACTCCTCCCCTCTGCTGTTTTATCCTTTTTAAAAAAATAAACTGTCATTCATTCATTCATTCATTCATTCATTTTTTCTGGGTGGGGCCAAATAATTGAAGCTTCTTGTTCTTGCTTTCCTTAGCTCATTAGTTCTTAATTAGTGACTTCTGAAATTTATTCCCCTGCCTTGAAAATCCCCAGAGCATGAGTCCTCGTAATGCAAAAACAGAAGTAACAGTGAGATGCTATCAAGAAGGGGTTTCCATGTACAATTCATGTAAGGGGTCCAGATAACCGATCCAAGATGGCTATATAGTGAACAGGAGAAACAAGATCGATATATGGAAACCTTTTATTCTGACAACAGTCGAGGCCGACTCTGACCAAGTTTTACTCTTTTCTTCTCTCTCTTCTTGTCTCCTTGAATGCACTGTGACAGATTTATCTCCCTACAAGTGTACTCATTGACTACTTCCTCCTTTTGTACCTTCCAAAACTGCTATGGGCAGTTTGGCGAGAAGGTAGGGGAGAAGACTATGTGACCCTTACACCTGTGGAATTGTAAGAGACCAGGGCCCCTGGCAAACATATGTCATGAAATTATTTATAAAATCAGCTTTTTGAGGGCCCTTTTTACTTCTTTGTTTCTCAGACTGTAAATGATGGGGTTCTCATTGGCATCAAAGCTGTATACAGTAAGGCTTGATCCACTAAATATATTATTGAGGTTGATCTCATATACATGCAGATCAGAGTTCCATAGAAAATAATGATGACTGTGAGGTGGGACGAGCAGTTGGAACAGGCCTTGCATCTCTCCTTTATGGAATGGATCTTCAGGATGGTGGAGATGATGAAGACATAGGATATTAGTGTTAAGACACAGGTAGAGCACCCCAAAAGCACCCCTTCAGTGAAAATGACTATCTGAATCTCAGTGGTGTCACTGCAGGAGAGTTTTAGCAGGGTGGTGAGCTTACAAAAGAAATAGTTAATTTCACATGAAGCATAGAAGAAAGTCAAGAGGTCAGAATTGCGTGGGGTAGTATGTCCAAAAACCCAATGATCCACGACAAGGCAGCCAGTAGGATGCAGACTGGCCTACTCATTGCAAGCGAGTCACGCAGGAGGTTGCAGATGGCTGTGAAATGGTCATAGGCCATGGCAGTGAGAAGGAAAAAAATACTCTACGCTTATGAATGACAGCACCAGGGAGAGCTGAGTGATGCACTCATTGATCAAGATGTTATGGTTGCCTGTTAGAGTGGGGAGAGTTGCTGAGGTATAACAGATGTCCAAGAAAGACAAGTTACCAAGGAAAAAGTACATAGGGGTGTGCAAGCGGGAATCAAACATATGACTGAAAGAATGGCCAGGTTCCCAATGAGGGCCATCAGGTAGAAGAGGAAGAAGATAGCGAAGAGAGGTATCTTCAACTCTGGAAGGTTAGAGAATCCTAGAATGATGAACTCTGTAGCGCTGCTATGGTTCTCCCTTACTGTGGGTAACGTGTCTTCCATCTGCAGATGCATGGCACAAGAAAGAAAAGTGAATTCAGAAATGCAAAGATTAGAGAGGGCACTGGAAACATTAACCCCTCCCTTTTATAGCATATATCAATTTTCCAGCAGGATGGGACAGACAATTTTGTTCCAGAGGGCTCCTCCTCTGAAGTTTTATGATGTCACTGTATCATTGGGATTTCCTTGCTGCTTATAAATCCTAATCCTAGGTGTAACAAAAGTCATTAAAAGACAGATGGGAAAACTGTTTCTGGTTTAACTTGAGAATGGGAGGATCATTACAAGTCATTTAATCTATCCAGATTTGGTATAGATTAATTATGAAAATATTGGGCAGGATACTTTATCTCTCTGAGCCTCAGAACTAATGCCCAACTCTATCACTGACTCTTTGTGATCCTGGGGAGCTTTATCTCCCTGTGCCTCAGCTCTAAATACTGTTTGTGATATAGTATCTGGAAAGCCGCTATCTTGCTGCATTAAAGTTGCAATTATTACTTTGCCAGTTGCATAGTATGTTGAGATTGAAAGAAGACCAGAGGTCAACTGAGTCACCGTTGCATTATAAATAACAGTAGAAAAAGACCAATTGGGCCATACCATCTGCCAAGTTTTCCTGTTCACACAGCTAAGGATTCATCCCAGCTGTCAGCCATACAGCATGTAGGATATCATTCCTTATCCAAGGCACTTCATCACCTTTCCCATTTGTATTCCACCCTCCTAGTTAGTTCACACTTAGCACTGCTCATTTCCCAGGTTCCTCTCATTACCTAAGAAAAGAACTCTCTAGATGTTATAATTCAGAGAATGGCAAAACTGAGAAACCTTAGAGTGGAATAAAATGAATCTTTCCAGACCTCAGTTATGCTGATCACCTGGTCAGTAACTTTCCCTAGAACTTAACTAAAACATCACACCCACTTACCTCTTTCCTCTAAAACATGTGTTCATTTTGCTTTTGATGTTGTTTGATGGTGTAGGCATGACCATCTCCATTGGAAAAATAATTTAATTGCTCTTTGGATAAAGAAGAATCCCTTTGTCTCATGTCAGTATGAACATATTTCCTCTTAACCTTTCATGAGAATCCCAAGTAATGGATCTGCCCAGCAATGAGAGACTAAAAAAGAAGAGTGATGTAACAACACAATTAGGTATGGATCTTCCAATGTAGTTGGAGTTGTAAAGGACGCCAAATGCCCCAGTGGCAGGTTCAGTGAAAAGCATATTTTTTCTAAGGATTCAGAGGTCAGGATGAAGGGTAGTCTTATGCATGCCAACTCACAAAGAAAACAGAAAAAAAACATAACAAGAAACATGCAATATTCTCACAAGGAAAGGACAAAAGTAATGATATGCATTTGAGAAAAAAATGAATGATTTGCCATTATTCTTCTAAAAGACTGAAAGCACAGGACAAAATAAGCATTTCCATAGCAAAGGAAAGAAACAACCTTTCATCCTTGGAGGGTGTCCTCTTTTTTTTTCGCTCCCAAGGTAGGAATGAGATGCTTGGCATGGCCAAGCACCTCTTTGTAGAGTGTAATTAGATTCCACTCCTCTCTCATGTTTTCTAAGTAAAAATAGCCCCTAACTTGGAGAAATTCTCTGCATTTATAAAGCCTCCTGTTACTTTATATATATAAATGCCAAAGCCCTCACTGACTCAATGACTCATCACTAATTCTCCCATTTGCCGAGTACCTACAAGGCTGAAACTTGGCATCGGCATTTCCTATCATGTTCTTGGAAAAACTAACCCTTCTCACTGTCCTACATTCAATAGTTCGTTCCATACTGCCATCTAACACAACACCCCGCCAAGGTCATGTCAGAATGGGATATGATCACTAATTCTCCCACATGCCGAGTACCTACAAAGATGAAACTTGGCACCTGCATTTCCTATCATGTCCTTGGAAAAACTAACCACTTCTCACTGTCCTACATTCGATGGTTCATTCCATACTGCCATCTAATGCAACATCCTGCCAGGGTCACATCGGAATGGGGTAGCATCACCAATTCTCCCACTTTCCGAGTACCTACAAGGCTGAAACTTGGCACCGGCTTTCCCTAACATGTCCTTGGAAAAACTAACTGCTTCTTACTGTCCTACATTCGATGGTTCATTCCATGCCACCATCTAATGCAACACCCTGCCAGGGTCATGTCGGCATAGGATATGAATAGCAGTACGTAATGCAGGTTATGACATGCCAATCATGCAATAGTACATCATACATTACACCTATAGATATAAACTCCGAAGCCCTCTCTTACTCAAAACAATTACTTTGCAACTTGTGTAAAATAAACTCACACGTTTCTATCAACTACTCCACAGTAGCTAAGCACGGATATTCCACTAGTTTGCTATATAGCCCTCTTTTGTTACACATCTGTCATTGAATAACAATAACAATAACATCTTCTCAATCTCTTCTGTGATATAGATCTGGCATTGAGTTTGATAGCCTGACTCCCCACCCCAAAGATGGCTGCATACATGTTTCTGGCATAACACTGTGGTATAAAACTTATTGGTATGAAGTTTGGGTTAAAGGCATTTAGATGGATGACTGGCAAGTACATTGGGAAAAGTTATTAAATATTAAATCACTTTGAGTTCCATATTCAGCCTCTATCTGGTTTACCTGGCCGGGATTTTCAGCAGTGTGGCTGCACCACAGAATATATCTCACTGTCCAATAGCCAGATAAAAGTATCCAGCTAACTTTAGACCTTCTGAAAGGTTGCTAACAGCCAGATAAGACTGAATATCATCAACACTCCATCTAAGATAGCTAGATAAGCAGCTCCATCCCTTACTACTCCTGCACTGCCACTCACTTAGCTGGATAACTATTTAGCTGGATCAACAGTTGTCCAGCTAAGTGGCTGCTGCTCAACATGACTGAATATTGAAATGGTGCCCCTTATCCAGCTAAGTGGAAATGAATATTGACCTCAATATTTCCAAGACTTAATCAGCACTGAATGCATTCTTCTGTATGTCAGTTGTCAGATTCAAGTCCACCAGACAAATGTAGCCCAGTAGCAATTACATAGGGATTACTTGCTTGAGGAAAGGACTAGAGATGTGCATTCGTTTATGACGGATTAGGCAATTTCAAAGAAATTGCCTAATTCATCGTGGTTCGGGGGCCCCTCCCCAAAAACAGATTTTCCCCGAACTCTGAGAAAAATGTGTTTTCCGGGTTTGTACGGGGGAGGGGCACATTTTATTTTTTTAAATAAAAAACCACCCCAAGCATTAAAATTTAGTATAATACAACCCCCCCACCATCCCGATCCTTCCCCAAGACTTACTAACATCCCTGGTAGTCCAGCGGGTTCCCACGAGCAATTTGTCCCTCCGTGCCCAGCATGCTGGTGGGCCTGCCTCCCTCAAAATGGCGCCGATAGCCCGTGACCTACTATGTCACAGGGGCTACCAGTGCCATTGGTCAGCCCCTGTCACATGGCCATCGGCACCATCTTGTGCTCCTACCATGTGACAGGGGCTGACCAATGACACCGGTAGCCCCTGTGACATAGTATGGGCAAAGGCTATCAGCACCATTTTGATTACTGGCAGCGGACGACGAGATTACTCCGGGACCCCTGCTGGACCCCAGGGACTTTTGGCCAGCTTGAGGGTGGAGGCCTTGCAAGCATGCTAAAAGTCCCTGGGGGTCCAGCAGGAGTCCCAGAGCGATCTCCTGCCCTCAAGCCATCGGCTGCCAGTAGTCAAAATGGTGCCGTTAGCTTTTGCCCATACTATGTCACAAGGGCTATCGGCGCCATTGGTTGGTTGCTCCTACCATGTGACAGGGGCTTACCAATGGCACCATTAGCCCCTGTAACATAGTATGGGCAAAGGCTATCAGCACCATTTTGATTACTGGCAGCCAACGGCCCGAGGGCAGGAGATTGCTCCTGGACCCACGCAGGACCCCCAGGAACTTTTGGCAAATCTTGGGGGGGTCAGGAGGCCCCCTCAAGCTGGCCAAAGGTCCCTGGGGGTCCAGCAGGGGTCCAGGAGCGATCTCATTGTCGGCTGCCAGTAATCAAAATGGCGCCGATAGCCTTTGCCCATACTCTAAAAACCCCTCCACTCAAAATCTCGTCTAACAAAAGAGCCCTATCTACAGCAGGCCCTATCCACTGGAACTCTCTACCATCAGATCTTAGATTTGAACAATGCCCCATCACTTTCAAAAAAAGACTTAAAACTTGGCTTTTCACTCAAGCATACGCCTGAGCTGAGCTTCTCAATTCCCCCCTTTTCTGGGTCAATTTCATTTCATACCACATGATTCAATAATACAATAGCCAGCGGCTGTGGTGTTGTTCAATATTCAACAACACTATCTTACTATGGCTGTGGTGTTGTTCAAGGTTCAATAATACTATAGCCAATGGCTTATCCATCTAGACAAGTTACAAATACTATACTCGATTGATTCATTCTAATTGCCTGTCTATAAGAAGATTGTTGTTATTTATTTGTTGTATTATTATGCCTTATTTGTTGTATTATTATGCCTTATTTTTAATTCAATTTTTTCCAAGTTCACTCTCCTGTTCTATGTAAGACTCATATGTTTAGTCATCCTAATGTTATATGTAAACCGAAATGATTGGTAACATTGTTACCAGAACCTCGGTATATAAAAAAAATGTTAAATAAATAAATAAACTATGTCACAGGGGCTACCGGTGCCATTGGTCAGCCCCTGTCACATGGTAGGAGCACAAGATGGCACCGATGGCCATGTGACAGGGGCCGACCAATGGCACCAGTAGCCCCTGTGACATAGTAGGTCACAGGCTATCGGCGCCATTTTGAATGAGGCAGGCATGCCGGCACGCCAGGCACGGAGGGAAAAATCACTCACGGGACCCTGCTAGACCACCAGGGATGTTGGTAAGTCTTAGGAAGGGGGGGTTGTATTTAATGTTTTATAGTAAATTTTAATGCTTGGGATGGGTTTTTTTGGGCTTCATTTTCTCGTGTCGTTTTTTGGGCCGGTTTCATTTTTCCCGCTTAGTTTTTTGTTCATTTTTCCAAAAAACTAACGAGGAAAAACGACCTTTACCCAAAGCCTCCGACTCAAAAAACGACCCGGTAGTAAAAATCGAAGCTCATCTCTAGAAAGGATAGCAGTGAAAGCTTGGAAACATTCGTAATCATGGAGTTTGTGGATTTCCTTTAAACTATTTCTTGTTTTTGTCAAGCTTCCATGATCCTCTTTTTCATTTTTATACATTTATCAGCCACTTCTACAAGCAGCTCATAGTGGCTTAAAAATCACATATTCTCACAGGACAAGCAGGATGTTAGTCCTCACATATGGGTGACATCATCAGGATGGAGCCCAATCATGGAACTCTTTTGTCAAAGTTTCTAGAACTTTGACTGGCACCTACTGGGCATGCCCAGCATGATACTAACCCTGCATCCAGCAGGGGTCTCCTTCAGTCTCTTTTTTTCCGCACATCTTTGGCCACATGGATTTTTGGAGCTCTTCACAAGTTCCTGACATGAATTTTCTTCTCAGGAAATTTGTTCCAAAACTTCCAAAAGT
The DNA here is from genome assembly GCF_901001135.1 of Rhinatrema bivittatum. Lineage (NCBI taxonomy): Eukaryota > Metazoa > Chordata > Amphibia > Gymnophiona > Rhinatrematidae > Rhinatrema > Rhinatrema bivittatum. The sequence goes on along the minus strand of NC_042630.1, from coordinate 45,560,894 downwards.
TTATACCTTTTAGGGGTCTCCCTTCTCTGCCATCGATTGCCGTGTCGTATGGTAAGTTTTGTCCGTTTTTAGGTCAGTTCCTGGTGGGGACCTATATAGGTCTTATTGGCACCGACCGTGGCCTCAATTTTCGACAGCTATGATGGCGACGGGTTTTCGTCAGTGCCCAGACTGTCCGAGGACAATATCAATCACAGACACTCATTTGGTCTGTGTCCTATGCCTGGGCTCATTGCATGACGTAGAGAGACGTGTACCAATTGTGCCCAAATGACACCGAAGGGCCGTCGGGCATGTTTAGAGAAAATGGCGCTCTTATTTCAGCAGTACCCATCTTCACAGACTCCGACACCGTCCCCAGCGAAACAATGCCAGTCTGAAAACCTGGCTTTTTAAACAAGCTTTTTACAAAGACAAAGAGAAGGAGGAAAACAGTTGAAAGATAATGACGCACCAAGTAATCAGTTTTTTTCCTCTAATATCTCCAATTGCATATTAATGCTAGATTTGAACCGCTTGACAGTTTTTCAACCAACATATAAGCCTTAATTAACACATAGTCTTTTCTTATTAAAATATGTTACCATTCTATGTTGGCATATGTATAATTTGTAATCTATACCAATTATATTTTTTTCTTATTGTGCCTTTCTGTAAACTGTTGTGATGGTGAATTAACTTAACGATGGTATAGAAGAGTTTTTAAATAAATAAATAAAAAACAATGCAGAGGGGTCTCGGTCAGAATCTCGGTCTTCAACGTCCCCGTCATCAGAGCCAGAGACAGGGAAGGCTAAGCACCATGAGAAGCACCGGCATAAGCATCGGAGGGCTATGCCATCAACTTCGGGGACACCGGTGGCATCATCATCTGGTCTCGTGCCTCCGAAGAAAAAAGCCCAGGCTGAGGAGTCTAATCCCTCCTCTAAGCTGGATGCACCAAGGCGTTCCCCGCCTTCGGTGGGCGCAGCAGCCAAAATTCCACCTGGAGCGGTGGACCCTCTGGCATTGCCCGCCATGCCTCCTACTCCGGACCTGGGGTTCACGACTCCAGCATTCCACGAGTAATTGCACTGGATGGTGCAAGAGGCAGTGGCCCAGGTCTTCCAGGGCCTTCCAAGACCACCGACTCCAGCATCAGTGCACATGCTGGAGCCGGCACCGATGATACCATGCAGCTTTCTCTTCTCCATAAGCTCAATGTGCTCATTGGTGCCCTGTTGGTGGCACCAAGGAAATCTACGAATCCCATGGCTCCATTGACACCCATTCCACTCTCTTTAGATGAAGAGGACCCGTCGAGGCCAGATCCTGTCTCGGGACTTTTGGGAGTGAGTGCACAGAGGCGACCGGTGAAGTCACTGATGCCATTGATGCCGTTTTGCCTTGCACTGGTGCTGGATCTCAAATTGTTGGTTCTGGAGGCGAGACCATTGATGCTAGCACCAATACCTTCGGTGCCCAGACCTCCTCCGACCAGGGAAGGTCCTTTTGTACCACTAAGACCACCGCTGGATGTGGGGGATCAGCCATATGATCCATGGACAGATGACACCTCGGAGTCCCAGGATTCGGCTGATGTCCCATCAGAGCCTTCGCCTCCTGAGAAAAGGCATAAGTCTCCGCCGGAAGACCTCTCCTTCATTAACTTCATCAAAGAGATGGCAGAGACTATTCCCTTTACGGTGCAGATGGAGGAGGACTCCAGACATAAAATGCTGGAGGTGCTTCAGTTCCTGGATCCTCCAAAAGAGATAATGTTGGTCCCAGTCCATGAAATTCTACTGGATTTGATGCAGCACAACTGGGAGCATCCTGGGACAGTCCTGCCTGTAAATCACAAGAGGGATGTGATTTATCTGGTGCAGCCTACGCCTGGCTTACAAAAGACGCAGTTGGTGCATCAGTCGGTGGTAGTGGAGTCCACCCAGAAGAGGGCCAAATGTCTGAAACCTCATTCTTCCACACCACATGGGAAGGAGCAGAAGTTTCTAGATGCTTCAGGGTGCAGAGTGTTCCATGGCTCTATGCTCATCTCACGTATTGTGGCATATCAATTGTATATAATGCAATACAATTGATATCTTTTCAAGCAATTGCAGGACTTTGGTGAGTCCCTTCCACAGCAGCTTCAAGATCAGCTGAACTCTATAGTTAAAAAAGGCTTTGACACAGTGAAGCATGAAGTCCGATCAGTGTATGATGTCTTTGATACTGCTTCCCGGTTATTAGCGGCCGGCAAAAGTGCAAGACGTTGAGCTTGGCTAAAGTCCTTGGATCTATGCCCGGAGGTTCAAGACCATTTTGCTGATCTCCCCTGCACAGGGGATAATCTCTTTGGAGAGAAGATCCAGGAGATGGTGGCACAGCTGAAGAATCATAACGAAATGCTCCGTCAGCTCTGGGCCGCTCATGCTGAGTTTTTGACTTTCTCCAAATGACTGTTTAGACGGGAGATGAAAAGACCAGCTTACAAAGCCCAAAGATATTATCCTAGACCAGTGCGGGCTTGTCCATCCCATCCATTCCAGAAGCCTCCACCATGACAGCCACAGACTCAGAAGGAGCAGCCTCCTGCACAACCTAGTGCTGCCTCGGGATTTTGACTTCCTGATAGAGATCGAGTGTCATCCCCCTCTGCCATCCCTGCCTGTCGGTGGCCGGCTCGGCCACTTCACCACCATGTGGCTACAGATCACCACAGACGGGTGGGTCCAGTCGGTTGTAGCTCAAGGTTACCATCTAAACTTCCTCTCCATCCCATCGGACTCTCCACCTCAGCCAGGGTGGACTTCCTCCGACCACTCTCATCATCTGCAGCAGGAAATAACTTCCCTCCTACTAGCCAATGGCATAGAACCAGTTCCTCTTTCCCAAAGGGGACAGGGCTTCTCTTCCTGATACTTTTTAATCCCAAAAAAGATGGGAGGCATTCGTCCCATATTAGACCTTCGTGCCTTAAACAAACATCTTCGGAAAGAGAAGTTTCGGATGGTAACCTTAAGCTCCTTACTACTGCATCTCCAACAAGGGGATTGGCTTTGCTCTCTGGACCTCAAAGACGCATACATGCACATAGCAATTACCCTATCTCACAGAATATAGCTCCGGTTTCATGTTGGAAGCCAGCACTTCCAATACCGTGTACTTCCATTCAGCCTAGCCTCAGCCCCTCGTGACTTCACGAAATGCCTGTCAGTAGTAGCAGCACACTTAAGAAAACTAGGCACTCAAGTCTATCCATATCTAGATGATTGGTTGCTGAGTACTTGGTCACGGAGGGGGTTCTTCACACCCTCCATTTTATGGGGCGGCCTCTACTATCCTTGGGATTTCTCATCAATTATCAGAAGTCTCATCTGATTCCATCTCAAATCCTCTCCTTTATCTGAGTGGATCTCAACACAATCCAAGCAAAGGCTTTTCTGCCCAGCGACTGAGCTCATGCGCTAGAGGTACAGGCGCGCACTATACAGTCTCACTGAACCACGACAGCTCGTCATGTCCTAGTCTTGCTGGGACATATGGCATCCTCAGTCCTCATTACCCCAATGGCTCGCCTTGCTATGAGAGTAATGCAGTGGACATTAAAGTCCCAGTGGTCACAGGCACATCATTCAATGTCCAACATTGTCCATGTCACCAGGCAGCTTCACCTCTTGTTGGAGTGGTGGATCCAGGAGTCCCACCTGCTCATAGGGCTACCATTTCAAGCTCCAGAACCTCAAATCATCTTAATGACCAATGATTCCACTCTAGGTTGGAGAGCACATGTCAACCAACTGCAGACTCAGGGTACCTGGTCAGCAGAGGAATCACAACATCAAATAAATTGTCTGGAGCTCCGAGCTAACAGATATACTCTAGGTGCTTTCAAGGATTGCTTGTCCAACAAAACAATCCTAATCCAGACAGACAACCAGGTAGAGATGTGGTATATCAACAAGCAGGGGGGAACTGGGTCCTACCTCCTATATCAAGAAGTAGCACAATTTGGGCATTAGCTCTCTCTCACGGCATGCTACTGAGAGCGACCTACTTGGTGGACGTGGACAATGTTCTAGCGGACAAACTCAGTCATTTGTTTCAGCCCCATGAGTGGTCTCTCAACCCTGCAGTAGTGGACTGGATATCTCAGAAGTGGGGATATCAGAGCATTGACCTCTTTGCGTCGGTTCACAATCGCAAAGTGGAAAATTTCTGCTCCCTACATCGCAGTCACAGAACTCCACCAAGGGATGCTTTCTCCTGCTCCTGGGCAACAGGCCTTCTCTATGCCTGCCCACCACTTTCTCTCATCAGCAAAAATCTCGTGAAGCTCACAGAGACAGGGGTCTAATGATTCTAATAGCCCCCTACTGGCCGTGTCAGGTATGGTTTCCCATCCTTCGCAACCTGTCAGTGCGTCCATAATTTCGATTAGGTACGGAACCATCCCGGATATCTCAGAAAGATGGACAATTGTGCCATCCCAACCTTCAGGCCTTGTCTCTGATGGATTGGATGTTGAAATGCTAATCTTGCAGCCTCTCAATCTATCAGACTCTATATCCCAGGTCCTGATAGCTTTAGGAAAGCCTTCTACTAGAAAATATTACCATTCTAAATGGAAAAGATTTTCAATGTGGTGCTCTCCAAAGGACTTAGACCCTTTTACCTGCCCCACAACTCAGTTTTTAGACTACCTCTGGCATCTCTCGGAGTCAGGTTTACAAACTTTCTCCATTAGAGTATATGTCAGTGTGGTTGCCGCCTTCCATCGAGGTACAGGGGATGTCTTCATTTCCACACAACCGTTAGTAGTACACTTTATGAAGGGCTTGCTTCACCTCAAGTCCCCTCTCTATCCACCGGCCCCGTCTTGGGACCTTAATGTGGTTTAAGCGAGACTCATGAAACCTCCATTTGAGCCTATGCACTCCTGCGAGTTACGACATCTTACTTGGAAAGTACTCTGCCTTTTAGCTTTGACGTCTGCCCGCAGGATCAGTGAGCTACAGACGCTGGTAACATACCCTCCTTATACAAAGTTTTTTCACGATCAGGTGGTCCTCCACACTTATCCTAAATTTCTGCCAAAAGTAGTCTCTGAATTCCATTTAAATCAATCTATAGTTTTGCCAAATTTCTTTCCAAAACCCCACTCATATCCAGGTGAGCGGGCTCTGTATTCCTTGGACTGCAAATGTGCACTAGCCTTTTATTTAGAACGCACTGCAGGCCATAGGAAGTCCACCCAGCTATTTGTTTCTTTCAGTGACATTAAACTGGGTATCCCAGTGGGAAAGCAGACCCTGTCCTCTTGGTTGGTGGACTGTATTTCCTTCTGCTACAAACAAGCAGGCCTTCCGCTACAGGAACGCATTAAAGCACACTCCAGTAGAGCAATGGCAATGCCGGTCGCACTCTTGGTCTGTACCTCTTGCTGACATCTGCAGAGCTGTTACATCTACAGAGCTGCTACTTTGAGTTCTCTCCATACTTTCGCAGCCCACTGTTGCCTGTACAAAGCTGGCGCACAAGATTCTCTTTTTGGACAGTCAGTTCTGCGCAATTTGTTCTCAGCGTAATATCCACCTCCTACCACGGCCCACTTGGAATTTCAGGCTGCCCGTTCTCAAAAAATTGCCCCTGTTGCATGTCTTTGGGTATTTTTGGTACATGTGCGGGCATCCTCAGCTCGTTGTTCACCCATGTGTGAGGACTACCATCCTGCTTGTCCTGTGAGAAAGCAGAGTTGCTTACCTGTAACAGGTGTACTCACAGGACAGCAGGATTTTAGCCCTCATGAAACCCATCCGCCACCCCATGGAGTTGGGTATGCTTGTGATTTCTTGTTTTATTTTTCGCACGCTCTTTTACTATAAATGAAACTGAAGGGAGACCCCCTGCTGGATGTAGGGTTAGTACCATGCTGGGCATGCCCAGTAGGTGCCAGTCAAAGTTCTAGAAACTTTGACAAAAGTATTCCGTGATTGGGCTCCATCCTGATGATGTTACCCATATGTGAGGACTAACATCCTGCTGTCCTGTGAGAATACCTGTTACAGGTAAGCAACTCTGCTTTATATATACATCAAAATGTATCGTTAAAGTACTGTCATTAGGGAGCCCACATAGCAGTGTAGTCTGCGTGTACTTTGCACACAGGGAGAATAACTGTCAAAACTGCTTGCATGTGCCCATATACATGGATATATGGGCATGTGTGAATTTTATAACGTGTATGAAAATGAAATGCAAAGGATATAAAATATGAATATATATGTGCCACACATGCATCTGTATGTAGAAACCGTGAACCATGCAAGTTTGGACTTATCCAGATAAGTTCCAGTTTATGCGGCTAAGGAGGGCAGGTAGCCGGATAAGTCATAAAAGCTCTACTTGTCCATCTAATTATCACTTTTCCAACTTATCCAGAGATGTAAGATAGCCGGTGCCAGTTAACTCTAAAACAAAAGTGTTTTTTATCTGGATAAGTTCAAATTTATTTATTTATTTATTTATTTATTTCACATTTTTCTATACCGAGCTTCATGGTTGAATACCATATCAGATCGGTTTACATCGAACGAGGGATAGAAACTTGTAACAAAAAACGGAACAAAAAGTTATAATCAGAAAGAGAGCAAGAAAGTTACATTGAACAAGGACTATAAACTTGGAGGCTTTACAGCTTGGAAGTAAATAGAGTAAAAAAGGCCCGAGCAGAGCCGTAACTTAAAATCAAAAGTCATAATGAGCTCAGTTCGAGCAAGATAGTTTAATTGCGGAGGTATTGGATAAGAGGCATCTCAAAGAGGCATGGTTCCATGGCTCGTGAGTAGGATGGTAGATTATTGTGTGTCTGAAGGATCCAAGAAGGCTAGTCGGAACAGCCAAGTCTTAAGTTTTTTTTTAAAAGTTAGTAGGCATGGTTCCAACCTGAGTTCTGCAGGAAGGCTATTCCAAATGTTTGGACCTGCTAGAGAAAAGGCTCGGACCCTGGTCGAAACTAGGCGAATGGTTTTGGTTGGAGGGAATTGTAACTCTCCTTTGTGGATTTCTCTAATCGGTCTGTTGGATGTACGGAGTTTGAGGGGAAATTCAAGGTCAAGATAAAAATAGTTATGGATGGATTTGTGTATCAGGGTGAGAGATTTGTGAAGGACTCTGTGGTAGACTGGTAACCAGTGAAGGTTTCGGAGAGTGGGTGTAATATGATCTCTTCGGTTGGTACTGGTTAAAATTCTGGCAGCAGCATTCTGTATCATTTGAGGAGGTCTGGTGGTTGAGCTGGGTAGGCCAGTAAGAAGAGCGCTGCAATAATCTATTTTGAAAATATTAGGGATTGCAGAACAGTTCTAAAGTCGTGGAGATATAGGAGAGGTTTGAGTCTTCTCAACACCTGTAGTCTGTGGAAACAATCTTTGGTAGTCGAATTGATCATAGTCTTTAGATTAAGGCGGTTGTCTAGAATTACTCCCAAAAAGTTCAAATTTGGCCATCTAAGTAGCAGTAAAGGCCCTACTTAACTGAGTAAGACCGAATTTAGCCAGATAAGTGTGTGCAAATGATATACCTGCAAATTTGTACTTTGAATTCTAAGGGCATATGCAAATAGATTTTACTCGCATAATGTAGATACATTTACTTCCTGTAAGTCAGCTTTTACATGCCTAAGTCGGGGGTTTTGTAACACGCATGTGCCAATGAAATTACCAGCTTTCCCAATTAGTCTACCAGCTCACCCAGCAAATCTGCAACTTGTGAAGACCCTCCTGGCTCTTCAGCCTGAAGTCCCCCACAATTTCACCCAGAACCCCTCACCACCCAGTCATTTGTTCACTTTTGACATTTTTAAGATTGCTTCCAGCAGATAATGAGCAGAAGTAAATATACACAAGTAAAAATGTACGTGTGTCACTTTGTTAAGTTGTTAAACAACAATATCAGTATGTAAATATGGGCCCCTCCCTGGAATGCCCCTGACCTGCCCTTTTTTACAAGCACAAGTTTACTCATAGTCCCTGATATGCATGCGCATGCTGCAGGTTTTAAAATTAGCATATTCTCATGTACATGCTATTTTATGTGCGTCTGTGCTGTTTTTGTATGCACACATCTTTTGAAAGTTCACCTCAGAGGTTTTACTGAGTATTTCAAAGTGAACGGACGTGCATAAGCTAGCTTTAAATATTCTCAGACAGTTGGTTGCATTGGTTCGAAATGATGTCATGTATGGTTGTACCTCCTCTTTGAAAGGTGTCACATGCAAGAGTTAACTTGTGCACAATACTTCTTAAAATTGAAAAGTATGTACACAGATTCCCACTCTTCCCCATCCCCCTTCTGGAACACCTTTCTGCAGTGTGCATAAAAGTATGCATGAATCAGGTGACATGTGCATAAAACCCCTAAAAGAACAATCATAATTATACAATCCCAATAAAATCACACATTCCCTCTGCTTCATACCTCAATTAATTAGCTGCAGTAGTATTATTAGAATTATCATTATTATTGCTACTGTTATTATAATAATAAAAGTCAATGTGGACTGCAGGACAAGAGTGGAGCTGGTCTTCTGCCTAAACAGTCCCCTCCCCCACTGGCTGAGCCCTTGGGTTCTGGGGAACAGAAAGATTTTCCTCTTGGCAAACATCATAGCTGGATACAGGTACTGGCTGGGAGCTGGATCCAGGACAAAAACAAGGCCTGGGAAATAGATAAAGGACTGAGCTGGACTGGGCAGGGCAAAGAACAAACAAGGGCAGGACTGGACAAGAACAGGACTGAGCAAGGACAGGACTAGACAAGGACTAGCCAACAGACGTGACTAGACAGGCAATAGGAAACAAGAAAGCCTAAACAGGGCACAAGGCTATATAGAAAAGACCAAAAGGGCACAAAGCATGGCAGAGAGGCCTTAGAGGATGCAGAGCTAAGCCAGAAGGCCTAGAAGGGCACAGAACAAGGCAGAAGGCCACAAAGCAAGGTAAGAGGCCAAGTGAAGCCACAAGGCAAGGCAGGAGACCTGGGTAGGCCAGAAAAGAGGCCTGGATAACCCACAAGGCTGGAGGCCTGGATAACCCACAAGGCTGGAGGCCTGGATAGGCCACAAGGCAAGGCAGGAGGACTGAGTAGGCTGCAATCAAGGTAGAATACTGAGAAGGAGGTAACCAGGTGAAGGAGCTGAGGTGACTCAATGAAGAGGCCTGAGAGACTGGACAGGCTGGGTTAAGTAGGGCAGAGCCATCAGGTGATCAGTGAGAATGTGGTTTGTGATTCTCTGAGCAGAGTTTGCTGAGCACCCTGGTGGAGGGAAGGCTACACAGCAGGCTGAACCATGGCATCCGGAGGTTGCATAGCAGGTAAGACTGTGACACATTAATTGATTAAAGCTGTAAAGAAGTTATATACAAAAAAACTATCAAATGGGTAGGTGGATGGGTGAAGGTTTGGGTGAGAGGAGCACAGTAGAAGCAGACTTCCTGCTCTAAGCATAGAGATCAAGCCCCTAAAAGTGCAGATATTTGGAGCCAGCTATAAAAAAAAAAGTAGTAAATTCTACCATTTCATCAGCTTTTTTTCTCTATATGTATCACCTTGCACATTTCACAAGTTGAAGATGATGCATATAGTGAAAATTTTCATGCAATAGTTACACAATGTTAGCCTCCATATTAGGAGTTACCATCCAGGAGAAAGATTTAGGTGTCATAGTAGATAATGCATTGAAATTGTTGGCTCAGTGTTCTGTGACAGTCAAAAAAACAAACAATGTTAGGAACAATTAGGAAGGAAATGGCGAATAAAACAGTGGATGTCATAATGCCTCTATATTGCTCCATGGTGAGACCATGCCTTGAGTACTGTGTTCAATTCTGGTCGCAACATCTCAGAAAAGAGATAGTTGCACTGGAAAAGGTACAGAGAAAGGCAACCAAAATGATAAAGGGGATGGAACAGCTCCCCTATGAGGAAAGGCTAAAGTGGCTGGAGCTGTTAAGCTTGGAGAAGAGACGGCTGAGGGGGATATGATAGAGGTCTTTAAAATCATGAGAGGTCTAGAACAGGTAAATGTGAATCGGTTATTTACACTTTCGAATAATAGAAGGACTAGGAGGCACTCTATGAAGTTAGCATGTGGCACATTTAAAACTAATCAGAGAAAGTTCTTGTTTACTCAATCTACAATTAAGCTCTGGAATTTGTTGCTGGAGGATTTGGTTAGGGCAGTTAGTGTAGCTGTATTTAAAAAAGGTTCCTGGAGGCGGTCCATAACTGCCATTAATCAAGTTGATTTAGGGAATAGATTTATTTTTATAGATGCTGCTATTACTGGCATTAGTATCATGGGATCTATTTAATGTTTGGATACTTTCTAGGTACTTCTAACCTGGATTGGCCACTGTTGGAAGCAGAATTCTGGGCTTGATGGGCCCTCAGTCTGACCCAGCATGGCAACTTCTTATCTACTTATGTTCTTAGCTATCCACTGAAATAGACACCTATGCTTACTAAATCAGAAAAAATAAATCCATAATAAAACTTAGCTCCATGCACTGCAAGATGTTTCTGAGAGGGCTCTGCTAATTGCAGTCTCCAGTCTGTCTATTTCAGGGTTAAGATTTAAAGGGTAAAATGATAATATAATGTCCAAACACCTCAGATTCTCCATTAGCACAGTAGAGGTAGGCTTCCTGCTTGCTGGGAGTTTGGGGATAAGGGGTAAGGATTGATATGAGGGATGCAGACTGATGGTTATTACTAGAGATGTGAATTGGAACTGGTATCGGTTCGGATTCCGGTTCCGATTCACATCGTTAAATTTTTATCTTGCAATCCGATCGGGTTTTTTTAATCGGCTGCACCCGAGCCGATAACCAAAAATTACAGCCGACTCTTTAAAATGAGTTTGTTAGTATCCCCCACCCTCCGGACCCCCCCCCCCCAAATTTTTAAATACCTGGTGGTCCAGCGGGGGTCCCGGGAGCATTCTCCCGTGCTCGGGCCATCGGCTGCCAGTAAACAAAATGGCGCTGATGGCCCTTTGCCCTTAGCATGTGACAGGGTATCCGTGCCATTGGCTGGTCCCTGTCACATGGTAGGAGCAATGGGCAGCCAGCGCCGTCTTTAAAAATGGCACGGGCCATCCAGTGCACCTACCATGTGACAGGGGCCGACCAATGGCACCGATAGCCCCTGTCACATGGTAAGAGCAAAGGGCCATCGGCGCCATTTTGATTATTTATTTATTTATTTATTTATTTATTTATATTCTTTTATATACCGAAGTATTAGTGGCAGCCGACAGCCCGAGCGTGGGAGCATGCTCCCGGGACCCCCACTGGACCACCAGGAATTTAAAAATTTTTTTGGGGGGGGTCCGGAGAGTGGGGGGATACTAACAAACTAATTTTAAATGGTCAGGTTGTGTTTTTAGGTTGTGTCCTTTCTTCCTGCCCCCCTCATAATGATAAGAAAACCCACTAAATTAATCGTGGGGTTTCCTATCGCTATCGGGGACCCCCCGATATCTGACGATATTGAAAATATCGGACGATATTTTCAATCCTCAGATAAACGATTCACATCCCTAGTTATTACTGAGTGTGTAGAGGACTTGGCTTAGGTCGAGATAGGAAGGAGCAGGCTCATGGTTATTATTGGGGTTGTACAAGACATTAAGCAGTGATAGCAGTGGGCATGATGATGGTTATTGCTGGGTGTAGAAGACATGGCATGAGGATTGATAGAAGGGAGTGAAGTACTGATTATTACTGGGTGTGTACAGGACAAGGGATAGGAGTTTTAGGAGCAGCAGAGTAATACTTATTATTGGGAGTGTAGAAAACACAAGGTATGGGTTAAGTAGGGAATGTGCATGTTTTAAAATCACACATACATGTGTGTGCACCGGGTAGCGCGTGCATATGGATGCGTGCACATAAGTTTTGAAAATCTACCCTTTAGATTCTTTTAATACCCTATAATTTTATTTTAGTTTGTATTTTACTTTTTATTTCTCTCTATGCACTTTTAATGATTATTTTGTGCATTTTATATTTATTGCTGTAATCCGTTGTGATGGAATACCAAATGACGGAATATAAAAACCTGTAAATAAGTAAATAAATAAGAGCACAGTGATTCCTTCTCTGGTCTTCTCTATAGATGGAACCCAAGGGATGTGAAAAGCTCGTATACAACAAAATCCCTGGATTACTGTTTAGGTGAGTGAAAGAAAGTGCAAAGAATACACAGGCAGTCTGGTGGGAAATATGATATTTTACTTACAGGGAATTTTCTGTTCATTCTCGCATGAGAAAAAAATTTGTAGGAATTGTTTTCAATGCTTACATGTTTTGTGAAATCCAGAACATCTGGAGGACAATTTTCTAAAGGTTTTGGGTATATAATTGATAGATCTTTTACTGAACATTTTTCTTATCAGAAACATATTTTTTCATGAATCTTTGAATTTTCATTTTCTTTCTTTGTTGGGTTTAAGTGCTGTGAGTGACCTGTGGGCTTTTGCTATTATTTTATCTCCTCTTCCACTTAATTTAGCTCAGCTTTCACAGCAGCTGTCCTTGGCTGGGGGCTATGAACTGTGGCACCCTCTTGAATGTGTTGTTATGTGCCCTGAAGTCAGCCTGTAGGTGTAATCAAAGTTCAAATGGTTAGCCATCTCTCTACTGGGGGGGGGGGGGGGGCTGTAAACGATGTCTCTACTACATCTGAAGTCTACTAGAGATCGGGAGAGGAGAGTCTCATGAATCCAAGCCCTGTCCTCTGCCAGCAAGCCACCAGGATGGGACTACAAAGCTATACTTAATTTTAAAAAGTTTATTAATACATTGAATAACATTCAAAGGAGATTACCATGACCTGGATCTATCCACATAAAAAAAAATAAGAAAATGAATTAAGACTAAAACATAATCATTCTGTAGGCATCACCAAAGAGTGAGGGGTGAGACTTCAATACCTGTGGGTGCTTTCAACACTGCTACTACATATGAAGCTTGGAAGACTTGGGGAGAAGAAATCTGTCTTCAGAACACAACCCCAGTACTCTGCTAGCAAACCACCAGGATAGCAATAAAAATATATATTTTTTATCAATTCTATTTTTATTTAGCATTGCATCATTTACAGTAAATATAGCAAAAGAAACTAGGAACATAAAAGGAAATATCAAATTGTATATCAATGTGTATAACTAAACTATTCATTGCAAGTACAATTTGTGTATTGTTTTCCTATTAATCATATAAAAGGACAAGATCCAGATCACTCATCATATACCTTATATTATAAAAACATGTTACCGATAAATATATTGGCACTCTGTTAGTAAGATTTTAGCCAAATATAAATTTACTTGCCTCTCTGTAAACCGTTGTGATGGTACATTACTAAATGACGGTATAGAAAAGATTTTAAATAAATAAATAACAGGAGATTAAAGGAAAGACAATAGTAAAAAGAAAATAAAATCAAAAGGAAATAATAACAAATAAACTAATTTGAATTAGGACTCATTCTTCATGACAAAAAAAAGTATAGATATATTTAAAATGTTATTAGTAAATTTTACTAATACATTGATTATCATCCAAAGGAGATTATCAATGACATAGACAAATCTCAGAAGGATTTTGTGAAATCCAGAACATTGGATAATATATCTAGGAATCTTTTCTAGGTGTTTTTTCTCCTTTCTGGCTGATTCTTCCTTTTTTAAATTATTTCTGTAAATTCTAGAGCAAGTCACATTGATTCTACATCCTTCACTACTAAATGCCTCATTTTTACATATCTGATACTTCAGTCTCTTAGTCTCCCGCTCATGACTTTCCTTAGAGCATCTTTAACATCTTTGTTCCTCAAGCTGTAAATAATAGGGTTTAGCATGGGGATTACCGCATTGAACAATACGCCAAACAGTTTGTCCTCAGGCCGTGTTTCCATGGACAAGGGTCTCATGTACACAAAAAGTACGGCCCCAGAATATATAATAACGACCGTGAGGTGGGAGGAGCAGGTGGAAAAGGCCTTGTGCCGCCCCTCAGCAGATTGGATTTTCAAGATGGCAGAAATTATGTGGACATAGGACGTCAGGATGAGAAGGAATAATCCTATGACTAAAAATAGATTTAGGGTGACCATCAATAGTTTAATGTTAGATGTGTCACTGCAGGAGAGTTTCAACAGTGTTTGGAAGTCACAAAATACATGGTTGATAACATTGTGCCCACAGAAAGAGGAATAGGAAATGGACACACTGTGTGGCACTATATCCAGAAACCCAGCAATCCAAGAACTGGCAGACAGCACAATGCAAACCCTCTTATTCATTACCACTGAGTAGCGCAAGGGATTGCAGATGGCCACATAACGGTCATATGCCATGGCACAAAGCAGATACAGTTCTACACCGGTGAAAGACATAATCAGGTAGAGCTGGGCCATGCATGCTTGGAATGAAATGGCCTTGCTCTTTGCTACAGAAATGACTAGCATTTTAGGGAGTGTGATGGACGTGAAGCTGATGTCCAAAATGGCCAGGTTGCTAAGGAAGAAGTACATGGGTTTGTGGAGGCGTGAATCAATGCACATTAGTATCAAAATGGTGAGGTTCCCTGTCAGCGTGACCAAGTAAATAAACAGGAACACTATGAAGAGCAGAACCTGAAGGTTTGGGTGATCTGAGAACCCCTGGATGAGGAATTCTGTGACCTGGGTTTGGTTTTCTGTCTGCATGTCCCTCTAACTCTGAGCTTGCTGATGGAAGAAGAAAAGAGACAACAGAGAGAAGTCAGTAAACTACAAACATAGAAATACCAGAACAAGAAAAGGGACCATCACAAGGTCAAAAGGACACTAATGTTTCACCAAGACATGGGTCATTATCTTATTAAGCTAATCCTTTTTGTTTTACAAGTGAGCTGTTAATAGATTATTATTATTATTATTATTATTATTATTAATAGATCATTGGTTACCAAAATTTGCATTAGTATTGTAACCCCCTTTTACAAGGGGCCACACTTCAGACACTGCAGATCATTGTGCAGCTCTGAAAATCTGGTTAAACTGACCCAAGGTTTACACTTAGTCACACCAAAAGGAATTTTATATACCAAGTGTTGTATTCCAAAACAAAAAGAACAGTTCTATGCAACAAAATAAGCAGTCTAGTAGTGTAAAAGGTAGACAAATATTTTCAAACATATACAATTAAAGAAAGTAATATTCCTGAACCAACTTGAGGGCTTGGATACCTCTGAGGACCTGTCCTAGCTCTCCAGAAAAACTTTGCCTTCTCCCTTAGAATCACTTAGATCCAGGAAAATCAGCTTCTCCTGCTCAGAGATTAAGCACACTACCTGGCTGGTGACCTAGTCTCTTGCACAAACCTCCTGTGTCTGGATGCAGATGGCTCCCTTACGGAAATCAGTTCCAACCTTCAGATGAAAAAGAGAGACAAGGAATGTTGCTATTCCTGGAGCGATTGAGAGTCACAGTCTATGGCTCCATCTCGCTGCTCTTTGGACAACTCCAGCCAACACTCATGGAGTCAGCTTTATTAACTCTCCAGTCGGCCCACCCTTTAGAGGGATGGACTTTTACTGTCACTCAAAATGACCACTATGCCCAGGGAGTCAACCATTGCTAGAAGTTTCTCTCTTTTAAAGTATAGTGAAATCTAGCAGGTTTTACAATAGTAATTATTATCATTGCAAATGTTAATGATAAATGTTTTATTTCCTCCACTTTGGCAAGTGATGCATGGATAGATGCCTATCTCTCATTTTACAGTTTCTCCTTCCCTCTGTTCATTGATGGTAGAATTCACCCAAAGATACATCTTCTATAATGATGGAAATCTCTATAGAAGGGATGTCAGTTAGATCTGAAAATAAATGACTTCAGCACCTTAACAGCTGGATCTATAAAAAAAAAAAAAGCAGAAAATTAAGCCCTTAATTGGGCTTGAACTCCGCACTCTATCTACCCATTCTCTTTCTTTTATAATGTGACTTTTTTCCGCTCACCTGTTTGTGTATCAGCTGCTGATTTTTTTCCTTCTTGCCCCTGAAATTTGGAAAGCATAGAGGGGAGAGTAAGACAGCTGAAGGAGTAACAAAAGGAGAAGACGGACAGGAGCTGAGGACCTAGAGGAGGGAGTGAGCAGTGAGAAATAAAATAAATATGTAGCCAGAGTGAGAGAGGGCACCAGCCTCCTCCTTTGACATCTTGTGCTTCCGGTGCTGTTTTTGGGGAGCACTCAGAGGTCAGGACAACTTGTCTTAATGATGTCAAGGAATGAAGGCCAACATACAACTCCAAAACTTAACTACAGCAGGAAACAAGCAAAATGAATGACATTTCATAGTGAAAAAAAGTAATTAATTTTCAGCAGTCCTTCAAAAAGCTGGAATCATAATCTAAAATAAACATGTGACAAAAGAAACAATCCCGTAGCCTTAGAGGGTGATATTTATTTCCAGATCGGTAGCCAAGAATTCTTCATTTTTATTTTGATTTTTGTAGAGAAAGCATTGAACTGAACTGAACTTCAGCAAAACAATTCATGTAAAGAGCAATAATGGTTTCTCTTGCCTGTGAAGCTGCTTCTTCATCTCTGCATCAGAGAGGACCAGAGAGGAATTCTTAACTGGGTTTCAAAAACCTTCTGGGACCGTCCTCTGAGGGCAGGGGAAGAACTCTGAACAGTCATTAGTCCTGGCTTTTCTCTTGCACTGTTTCTTCCAAGAACCATGTTTTACATTGGAAGAGCAGGGCAACAGCGATTTGGGATGAAACAGCGAGCACCGAGCAATCAGGATTTCCCTGCTCAGTTTTAATTGTGAGGGGCAGCTCAGCTTCTCTGTGTGCAATTCTCTTTTCTTTAGTTAGGAAACTGAATGGAGCTAATTTACTGCTGAACACTTAAACTCTTTCCACTTCAAATGATAAAGTTGGAACTCCTCCCACTGATTTGCTTTGCTAAGGATATTTTTTCAGATGATCATGGTAATAATTTTTTATAGGATGTTGGAGTCCGAAAAACCAAATTGTTTGCTGGGTACTGGGCAGCCATGATTTTAGTACAAAAAAAGTGCAGAGACCAGAGAGCAGAAATCCAAGGCAGTAAGACAGGATGGGTGGAGAGGAGGATGATAAGGGGTTCACCGGAGACAGAGGGATGCTGAAGTGCATAGGGTGAGGCATAACCTGCAGATAAAAGGAAGCGAGAATATCTCTGTACAAACTGTGGGTGAGACTTCACCTGGGTGCATATTTACTAAACCACATTATAGAAGACCCAGGCATTAATGTGTATTCAGTGCCAGTATTAATGCTTAATATCTGTTCAAGTGGCAGGAGCTTGCATTAACATTAACATATTTTATACTAATGCAGATATTTGCATTTATAATTATTTTATTTTTGTGAATCATTATTATGGTAATCGGGTCAAAGTCACACAGTAAAGGATGCCAAAAAAAGGCCCAAGTAGCGCATCCAGTCTGCTCAGCAAATTGTCCCCATGCCTTCTGTTAAGAGTAGTAACTGCCACTTTGTTCAAGTTACCCATTGTCTGCTTTACTAAGAAAGTGAATGGAAAGCCAGAGATTAACAAGGATGTAAAACATAAGAAATGCATTTTCAGCAGGAATAGGCAATGTTAGGGAATGGTGTTGTATATCTGTATTAGTTTTCTTCTTAATGTAAGTCATTGTAAGCACTTCTGATTCAATGAGTAATCAAATTAAAATAATAAATAAATAACAAGTCTTCCCTCTAAGCCAGTACAGACTCAGTGTCCCAGCATGGATTTAGAGGACACTGTCCCGAGCCAGTACTGACCTAGTGCCCTAATGTGTTGCAAGAACATGAGGTGAGGAGTGACTGGAAGGAGCACAGTTATGGCTATGACCTCATTAATGAATGACAGGATTGGGGCAAGGTGATGGTTATTATTATGGGTGTTGAAGATGTCTGACCACCAATTCAACTGGATCTGCCTTTATTTTGGATTATGGAATATGACTCAAGGAGCCTTGATGTGCAATGATGTATGGATTTTGACAATTCTTAGACAGAGGACATGCCCCTTAGTTTCTTCTGTATGTATATTGTATGTACGTTTCTGTACTAGTAGTTTAAATCTATATACACTACATTGGGTAAAAGTATACTTTCAAAACATTTGGTTAATAAATACAATTGTGAGTTCCAAATCTGTTGTCTAGGTGTCACTAGAGTTATGGCTAAGATGTCAAATGCTCAGGTGCTGTGATCTCTGTCTTTGCTGTCTTCTAAATCTATTACAGGTCCTCTCCCAGTGAGCCACCATGGTGACCATATAAATATTTAAATTTTAATTTTATGATGAATGGAGAGTAAGTGTATTTTGAAATTTGTCCAGCTGTATTGGAACCAGCATCTATGTTGGATTGAAGTGCTGGTCCTCTGGCTGAAGCTTGATTGTGTCAATAACATGTCATTGCTGGTATAGCTATTGAGCTGCTTGAGTCGATACTACATCTCATGACTGGAGCTGCTGGTGTTGGTTTTCATGTTAGTGATGATGCTGCAAATCATGTGGCCTGTTTACTGCTGAGGATCTATTCCTCTATGTGCAGTCTGTGATACAATCTTTCAGACATGGAGTCGGCACAAATTCCATTCCTTCTTTTACGAGCATATAGTGTAGAAAAAACACACTGCAAGAGTAAAGTATTTTATATATCACATTGAATTTTTATCTCTCATTGAATATTGATCTACAAATGCCTCATGATTTGAGAAATTTTAACATCTTTTTCAAGTTTCACCTTTGCAACTCAAGGGCTTTTCAATGATCAATTCTTTGAGATTATATAAGTAATATGGAACATATTCACTGGAAAGATGGAGATTAGCCAGGGTTAATAGAATGATTGTTTTGAAAACTTGGAATAGTTTTGTGAGATCCATAACATTTGCTTATATATCTATAAATCTCTTTTAAGTGTATTTTCCCCTTGTGGAACATTGCTTTAAATCATAGAAGCACATTGACTCTTTGTTCTTTAATGCTCAATATCACATTTCTTCACATAATATTCCAATTTTTCATCCTTATAATTCTCCCCTGTGTGCCCTTCATCAGGGCATCTATAATGTTTTTGTTCCTTAGGCTATAAATGATTGGGTTCAACATGGGGATCAGAGTATTGTACAGTACATCAAAGAGTTAATCAACTGCTGTTGTGCTCTTGGTGTGGGGGTCTCATATATACAAAAACTGTAGTGCCAGAGTATGTATTAATGATTATAAGATGTGAGGAGCAAGTGGAGAAGGCCTTACTTTTCCCTTTCATGGATTGGATTTTCAAGATGGATGAAATGATTTGGGCATAGGAAGTCAGGATGAGAAATATGGATGCCAGTGGGCTGAGCCTCCTTTCCAGCAGATGGAGACAGAGAAAACCAAAGAGTATCCTATATCAGAACAGTGCTGCCCCTGCTTCCCTTCAGTATTTCTATGTCTCCAGCAGATGCAGATAGTAGAACCTGCGGTTCCCTTTCTTTGTGGCAGTTTTCTTGATTGGCAGAAGTTCTTCTTCCTTCTTTTTATACTTATAAAGGAACCGCAGGTCGCTCTGACTTGGGCCTAGTGGGGTTTGGTCCCCTTGATTTCTTCAGCCTAGGACCCTTTCCCGGTGGCCTATTGCCTGGCTTAGGGTGATACTGGTATCCAGTCCCTCCCCCGTTGAGACTCGTGAGAGGTTTCATGTCTCGGGTCTCTTGCTGGCAGAGAAGTAATTTTTCTCTGTCCCTTTAAACTGACAACAAAAACAAGAATGTACACTTTATTGCTCAGTACCTTGGACAAGGACCAACAGCTTACGGGGAAGGAGTGGAGAGCAGAGTGTTTTTTTCTCTCTCTCCCGCTCACAGCCAGGCACAGAAGGACTTTGCCATTTTCCCGCAGCAGCTCCTCATACCCCCCCCCCCTTTATTGTGACGCTGTGATCTCCATTTTGTTTTGCATGTGGATAGCCGCCCTCGCAGCTTTCCCGTGAGGGGGTCTGCTCGAATTGTTTACCGGGCGGGGAAGGGCCCTCTTTGGTGCAGGAAAAATCTACTGCCCACATTCGACCCGGGAAGCGAGCTGCTAGGCCGGCCCCTCTCCCAAAAACTGCAGGACCTGAGGAGAATTCATGGGAACCATTTGTCAATATCATCGACAAGGACATGATCCATCATTTCCACCAAATGCATCCTCGGAAACACAAACCCCCTGGAAGGAGGCCTGGAGGGGGCCCTATGAAGGGGGGTACTGTTGTACCCATTGGTCGTAGACAGTTGCGCCCTCTCTATCTTACCTCTTTTTTTCTCTCTCTCCTCTCCTCTGGGAAAGATGGCTGCATCCGCTTCACTTTGCCGACCTCTCCGGCTTCCCCAGACCGGCATGGGTGATTGTGTTCTCCATGTTCTCTGAGGCCTCCTAGAGCACGTGCGCGCATTGCCCTTCCTCTTGAATATGTCATGGCGGGAACCTCGGGGGCATCCCCCCACATGACAGCACCACCTCCTGGTATTTAGCCTCTTATCGCCAACACAGCTACGAGTTAGCAAGGATTCTGGTCGAGCTAATTTCGACAGCTTCTGAGTCTCCGCTCAGAGTACCTACTCCTACTACCCTCTGGGGTTACACTGATTCCAGGATGCCTTGGGTACCCGCTCCTTGGGGGCCCTGCTGCTCCTACCTACCCTCCAGGGTTTCTCGCTCAGCAAAGACTCTCAAGGCACACGCTCCTCAGGGGCCTTGTGTTATTCTCTTCTCTCCAAGTAACATGCCTAGAAAGACGCCTAGGTACTCACTCCTCGAGGGCCTTGCCCGTTCCTGACTACTTCCTGGGTTACTGCTCTTCAAGGACCACAACACCTGCGCTTGCTCTGCCTCACTACCCTTACCTCTACAGAAGCTATTTCCTCTGCAGCCGTACCAGCCTTGTGAGTACCCCATTCTTCAGTCTCTCTACCTTTGTCTCACCACTGACCAGATTCTCAGCATACTCCGTCCTGCAGACCACTACCAGATCTGTCATTGTCTACCTCCTCTGGGTCTTGGTTCTCAGCCTACCCTGCTCCTCAGACCACTACCGGACCCTTCACTTCCCAGCATCAGGTGAGATCTACTCTGCACTTATACCACCAGTGCCTGGACTGAACTTTATCATCGGGGACTACACTGTGGCTGAAGAGAGCTGCCCACTTCTCGGGTACTGCTCTATTGATGTACAATAAAGTTTCCTTTATCCTTGTGTTGGTTACTTAGAGTCAGCCTATTGCTGGGGTTCCCCATGGGGCCCCTTCCCATGGGAGGAGTCATTGACACAGCAACCAGGGGTCCATAAACATGCCACAAACACCACAGATTGCTAACTCCATATACCCAGCTCAGCTCTCAGCCCTACAGGCCATCCCTGGGTTGGCCCAGTGGATCACTGAGCAACAGAAGTCTTTAGAAACTCTAGCTATTGCCTTCAACCATTTAAATTCCCAACTGAATACTCCGACAGTCCCAGATAAAGACTCTTCACCTCCAGTGGTTACTGTCAAGACTACGGTACCCCTATTGGCTTCTACATGCTTTTCTGGGGATGCACAGATGTGTAGGGGTTTCATTAACCAATCTAGTATGCACTTTTCTTTGCAACCTAACTACTTCCCACACAGCTATAGCCAAGACCACCTACATCCTATCGTTACTCAATGGAAGAGCCTTAGCCTGGGCTTCACTGCTCTGGGAATGCAGTGACCCTATTTTGAATGATTTGACTGGCTTCCTAGCCCTCTTCAAGTCAGTATTTGATCACCCAGCTCGTCTGACCATTGCACAGTCTACCCTGCTGTACCTCCAGCAAGGGGCCAAGCCTTTTCCAGACTATGTGATTGAATTCAAAACTTTAGCATCCGAACTCCACTGGGACCTGGGATGTTTGCATGCTATTTTCTTGGAAGGTCTCGACTGAAGAACGAATTGGTGGCTCGTGATTTGCATTACACCCTAGTCTCTCATAGAATTGGCTGGAAGAATTGACCGCCACATTCGAGATAGGACTCAGGAGGCTAAGAGCCCCAAGAAGCACGTCTCGGGAGGTACCCGGCCTAAGCCCTTGCACACAGTGCCTACTCTACAGTCTTCACCCAGTGAAAAGGATGAGCCAATGCAATTAGGCCGCAGTCATTTAACCTTGAAGGAGAGAATTTTCCGCAAATGCATGGGTTTATGCATGTACTGCGGGCACTCTGGCCATGCTGTCCAGACTTGTCCCATCTGTCCGGGAAACATGCACACCTGGGATTCTTTCTAGGTCTAACTACACCCACTCCTCCATTATCACTTCCTGTCTCACTCATCTGCAGAAGCCTTGAGTTTCAGACAATTGCCCTCATGGACTCAGGAGCCGTGGGGAATTTTATTTTGAAACACTTGGTGGAACATCTGCAAATTCCTACTATGCACATGGCCACTCCATTGCTGCTATCTTCTATACACAGAGAACCACTTTGAGGAGAGATCTCGTTTACCACACAGCCCATATGCCTGCATACAAGGGCTCTACACTATGAGACCATCTCTTTCCTTTTATTTGAGAAGGCCATCCAACCAGTGGTGCTCGGACTACCCTGGCTTCAGGACCACATGCCTCAGTTTAACTGGGCAACACTGGAACTATCACAATGGGGACCTGGCTGTCATGGCAGATGTCTTTTAAAGATCTCTCCTGTGCTCTGTATGCCCACTATACCATCATTGCCTGTTCAACCACCTCAATATGCATCTTTTCAGGATGTGTTCTCCAAGCAAGCAGCAGATGTGTTACCACCTCACAGGGTTTTTGATTGTACAATAAACCTAAAGCCCAACTCAGAACCTCCCAAGAGAAGGGTATACCCCCTCTTGGCAGCAGAGACTAAGGCTATGTCAGCCTATATACAAGAGAACCTACAACAGGGGTTCATTAGACCCTCTAAATCCCTGGCTAGTGTGGGATATTTCTTCATTGGGAAAAAAGATGGCTCCCTTCGCCCTTGTATTGATTACAGAGGTCTCAACAAAATCACCAGCAAGGATTGTTATCCTCTACCGCTGATATCAGAATTATTCAACAGACTTCAGGGGGCCAAGATCTTCTCCAAATTATATCTCAAGGGGGTCTACAACTTGGTTCACATCCGCCCTGGAGATGAGTGGAAAACAGTCTTTAACACCCATGACGGACACTTCAAGTATCTTGTCATGCTCTTCGGTTTGAGCAATGCACCAGCGGTGTTTCAAAATATGATGAATGACAATCTGTGTGACCTTTTGTATCAGTGCGTAGTGGTGTACTTAGATGACATCCTGATCTTCTATCAGGATCTTCAGAAGCATTAAGAGGATGTGAAAAAGGTACTGAGGAAGTTACAAGAGAACAGTTTGTACGCGAAACTTGAGAAGTGTGAGTTCCACCAGGAATCTGTACCTTTCCTGGGTTATGTTGTTTCCAAGGCGGTTTTCAAATGGATCCCCAAAAGATGAGAAGCATTCAAAATTGGCCTGAATCCACAGGACTGAAGGCGCTATGCTGTTTCCTGGGCTTCATGATCTATTACTGTTCACTTATTAAAAATTACTCCACCTTGATGGTTCCACTCACAGCCATGACCAAGAAAGGAGCCAACCCTTCCAAATGGTCCCCTGAGGCCATGGCAGTATTTCAGATCCTCAAAGAAGCCTTTCAAAAAAATCCCTGCCTTCGCCATATAGACCTGCATCGCCCATTCATTGTTGAGGTTGACACCTCCAACATCGGCGTGGGAGCGACTCCAAAGTTCTCCATCCTTGTTCATTCTTCTCGAGATGTTTTTCTCCTGCTGAAAAAAAATTATGGAATTGGAGACAAAGAACTACTTGCTATTAAACTGGCTTTCAAAGAGTGGCATCACTGGCTAGAGGGCGGTCAACATCAAATTCTAGTATATACTGATCACAAGAACTTGGAGTATCTTCAACATGCACAGTGGCTTAACCACCAGCAGGCTAGATGGTCATGGTTCTTTAACAGATTTGATTTCATACTACCGACCAGGAGCAAAAATGTCCTAGCAGATGCTCTTTCACGTTCATTTTCTCTGGAAGACGTGCCTGACAAACCTTGTCAAATCATCGACCTCGAGAGGGTGGACCTCGTGGCCCCACATGCAGTTTCTCCTAGGAAAACTGTAGTAGCCCAGAATCTGAGGAAGAAACTATTAAAATGGGCACACAACTCCTGCTTGGCCGGCCATCCTGGGCAGAGCCGTATACTCGCCATGCTTAAGCGCAATTATTGGTGGCCTACGATGAAGGAGGATGTACAAGCCTATGTATCTTCCTGTGCAACCTGTGCAAGACAGAAGCCCCTGGTTGGACATCCCTGGGGTCTCTTACAAACTTTGATGGTTCCTGGAGAACCTTGGATGCACATTGTGATCAACTTCATAGTGGATTTGCCACTCTCCGGTGGAAACAATACAATTTGGGTCATCGTCGATCACATTCTATAAAATGGCAAATTTTGTGGCTCTGCCAGGTTTACCATCCAGCGCTGAATTATCAAAAATTATCATTTTTCATCTCCATGGGATGCCCAAACACATCTTGTCTAACAGAGGGGTTCAATTTACCGCAAAATTCTGGAGAGCGCTTTGTCAGAAATTTGACATTTCACTGGATTTAACCTCTGCTTATCACCCACAATCCAATGGGCAAACCGAAAAATGAACAGAACGCTTAAACAGTTCTTATGATCTTATGTGAACACAAGACAAAGCGACTGGGCAGAATTGCAACCATGGGCAGAGTTTGCTATTAATTCACATCCTGCCACAGCTACAGGAATCATTACCTCCTCTGCCACTACCCTTATCTGTGGCTTCACCAGCAGCTGAGACCACTGCAGCAGAGTTACAACAGCTCTGGAGACAAACCAAGGAACTGTTCCTTAAAGCAGGCCAAAGAGCCAAGAAGTCTTCTGATGCTCACCATAGGAAGGCACCTCAATTTCAACCTGGAGACAAGGTCTGGTTGAGTACCAAATTTCTCTGCCTCAAGCTACCTAAAGCACGCTTTGACCTTGCTACGTCGGACCTTTTACCATCCTCCAACGATTGGGGAATTTGACGTACAGCCTGAAACTACCTCCATCCATGAAGATACACAATACCTTTCATGTGGCTCTGCTAAAACCGCTCGTACTCTGAGTATTCCAGTAAGACTCCTGAACCTGTGAACCTAGATGCTGAATAGAACATTGAATACAATGCTGATGACATGAGACTTGATGACATGAGAACCACTTGTCAATATCATCGACAAGGACATGATCCATCGTTTCTACCAGAGCATCCTCGGAAACACAAACCCCCTGGAAGTAGGCCTGGAGGGGGCCCTTTGAAGAGGGGTACTGTTACGCCCATCAGTCACAAATGGCTGCGCCCTCGCTGTCTTGCCCTTTTTTCCTCTCTCTCCTCTCCTCTGGGAAAGATGTCTGCCTCCACTTCACTTTGCTGACCTCTCCGGTGACCCCGGACCAGCATGGGCGATTGTGTTCACCATGTTCTCTGAGGCCTCCTAGAGCGCACGCGCGCATGTTGCCCTTCCTCTTGAATATGTTATGGCGGGAACGTCGGAGGTGTCCCAACCGCATGACATCACTATCTCCGGGTACTTAGCCTCTGATCGCCAACACTGCTATGAGTTAGCAAGGATTCCAGTCAAGCTAATTTTGACTGCTACTGAGATTCTGCTCAGAATACCTACTCCTACTACCCTCTGGGGTTACGCTAATTCCAGGATGCCTTGGGTACCCGCTTCTCGGGGGCCCTGCTGCTCATATCTACGCTTGGGGGTTTCTCGCTCAGCAAAGACTCTCAAGGCACCCACTCCTTGGGGGCCTTGTGTTATTCTATTTCTCTCCAGATACCCTGCCTAGAAGGATGCCTAGGTACTCGCTCCTCGAAGGCCTTGCCCGATCCTGACTACTTCCTGGGTTACCTGCTCTTCAGGGACCACGGCACCTGTGCTCGCCCTGCCTCACTACCCTTACTACTATGGAAGCTATTTCTTCTGCAGCCGTACCAGCCTTGTGAGTATCCCATTCTTCAGTCTCTCTACCTTTGTCTCACCACTGACCAGATTATCGGCGTACTCCGTCCTGCGGACCACTTCCAGATCTGTCATTGCTATCTACCTCCTCCGGGACTGGGATTTCAGCCTACCCTGCTCCGCAAACCACTATCGGACCCTTCGCCTCCCAGCATCAGGTGAGATCTACTCTGCACTTATACCACCAGTGCCTGGACTGAACATTATCATTGGGGACTACATTGTGGCTGAAGAGAGCTACCCGCTTCTTGGGTATTGCTCTATTGCTATACAATAAAGTTTTCTTCATCCTTGTGTTGCTTACTTAGAGTAAGCCTATTGCTGTGGTTCCCCATTGGGCCCCTCCCCATGGGAGGAGTCATCGACACAGCAAACAGGGGTCCACAACCATGCCACAAACACAACTTGCCCACGCATACTTGAAAATAAATGGCCTTTATGTCCGTCATAAAAATTGCCAGCATTTTTGGGAGAGTTCTGGAGGTTAAGCAGATGTCCAGGAGGGCTAGATTACTGAGTAAAAATCCCTCAGTCAATGTTTTTAAATTATTTTTATCATACTACCAACATGATTGAAACATGAAAAAACATAAACAAGAGATGGAGAATCCTGAAATATCATGGATTTAAGTCCTGTCTGTTAAAGAGAGCCCTTTTGTAAGTGCATCGAACCACTTTACTTGGGTATCCTCTTTGAATAAAACAGTCACATAATACTTCAGCATGTTTGTTATAATTCTGAATAGAAGAGCAAATTCTTCTTAATCAAGAAAATTACCCCACTGGTATGTTCTTTCTAAAAAATCTCAGGTGACAACTCTCAAAATGTAATAAACTATTAGGGTCCATTGTCTTCCTAAATAACTCATAGATTTTATATCCTGTCTCTTCTTATATAATAGTCCATGGCGGGTTACAATTTAATACTTATAAACAAGTCAGAAAAACAACAAATCAGCAATCAACAAAAACATCCTGATGTAACAATGTTTTTAAATATTTCAAAAAAGTTTTTAGAAAAAGGGGTAACATAGCATACCCTTTTTCTACATTTCCATCCTTTAGCAACTAAAGATCCTCTGTGTGTTATTGACACACGTTAATGCAATATTTACTAATGAGCATTAAAACCTTATGGGTCAAAACTTGGGCACACCGTAGCTTCCTGGAATCCCACCCTCCACCTCCAATCCTGTCCCTGCCCACATTACGAACAATGACACAATACAATTTCCACAATGCTCTTTATTGAGTGGATAAAATGGCCACAGCCATACAAGTATGAACTTAGAACATAACATACAGAAATACTTTGCGCAAACTTAATATTCTTTTTATAAGAGTCTGCCCTACACCCCCACCCTCAAAGGATCCATGCTTTTATACCCTGCTTGCTGCAGCTATCACGATGAGGCAGCAGCCCTCCAATCTTCACCGCTGTATGAAGTTGGTACTCAATGGCATCCCGCTCCATGAATGCTGCCCTGGCCACTGCCGCTTCATGCAGTCACCTCACCATCCCCCTGCCATCCTTGCAGGCCATTCCTATTTATTTATGCCAGGCCTCCACTGGCCATCCTCAGACCAGCCACCATCTTGGTCTGCACCATCTATTGAGTAGGTCCATCTCCCCCTGCCTTTAATAGGCTGACCAAGAGCACCCCGCTTCATGCGCCCCCCCCCCCCCCCCCCACACACACACACAAACCTTTCCTTATGCATAATATTTGGCACCTTGATCCTTCCTTCTTCCACAAATATGCACTGGTGAGGACCCTGCTGCTGTTAACTTAAGGCTGTGACAAAGTCCTGCCAGGAGGGTTGCTTTTTCATCCTCCTCCAGTAAATGTGCTGTACTCTCTGCCCTACCCCATATTACTTCTGAGCCCATGCTGCTTCTTCCATTCTGATTGGCTCCGGGCTTAGTTTAAATCACCTAGGGGGCCCTATTGACCACTTGCTCCCCAACTTGCCCCCTCCCTCGAGCTGGCTGTAGTATGCCTGCCCAGTTGTGAGTCTCCTGTCTCAGTTTGGCTGGGCCTCCTATATTCAAATGGTATGTCTGGCGGGACTTTACAATGTTAACCATTGCCTTTTAATATTCTCAAACTCTGACCGCCTCCGAGTTATTCAGTAAAGTAGTTATTTGTATTTATTTATTTGACTAACCTATATTTTTTGCTTTTTCAGAGGTGGGGGGAAGTTGAGAGAGCGGGTCAGGGACTTTTGCTGAGCAAGAACAGGCATAGCTGAGGTGGGAATATGGGGAAGGGAGTGAGGAAATAAAAAGGAGGAGGACAGTGAGTTAAATATATTAAATGGATGATACTGAGTGGAATGGAGTAGGTTATATCTACCCCACTCAGGCAACTGCCCACTCTAATACCTAATCAGACCTCACAGATATGTTCATCCCATCTGAGAGATAGTGAACGGAAGATTGACAGAGAGAGAAATAATTAGAGATAGATTGTAAGAATGAAAATGAAAGAGAATGAGAGTGAGACAGTAAGAGAGACTGATAGAGTGAGTGAATGGGTAAACTATATATTATTTTATTGTGTTTCTGCTTTTGCCCTTTTCCCAGAGGATCTTTCCATCCCTTGACCTCTGGAGCAAGACAAAAATTAATAATGTAACTCTGTGTAAAATAAGTTTGCCATCTCTGTGTTACATACATTTAAATACCCGAATGATACAGAAGAAATAAACCTTTATTAGAGAATAGAAGCCTCTAGAACAAAAGGTCTTCAGATGGCTCACCGAGGGGATAACCTGCTGTGTAATAAGACATTTTCAGCACTGGAGGCCTGATAGATAGGAGATCAAGAAAACATGAGATAAGCATAGAGAGTCCTTTGTCTCAGGATGTGAAAGGAAAGTTGGAGATCAACAAGAATGTAAAACAAAAGACTTTTATTTTCAGCTGGAATAAGCAGTGTTCGGGGACAGTGTATATCGGTATTATTTTTTCTTCTTAATGTAAGTCATTGTGAGCACTCCTTATTCAATGACTAATCAGATTAAAACATATAAAGTCTACCCTCTGAGTCAGTACCGACCCAGTGTCCCAGCATGGGGTTAGGGGACTCTCTTCCTTGTGAGCCAGCACTGACCCAGTATTCTAGCATGGTCTTAGGCGGAGGTCTTCCCTCCGAGCCAGTACTGGCCCAGTGTACCAGCATGGTATCAGGAGACACCCTTCTCTCTGAACCAGATCTGACTCAGTGTCCCAGCATGGTGTTAGGGTCACTCCTCCCTCTGACCCAGTACTGACCCAGTGTCCCAGCATGGTGTTAGGGGACACTCATCCCTCTGAGCCAGCACTGACCCAGTGTCCCAGCATGGGGTTAGGGGACACTCTTCCTTGTGAACCAGTGCTGACCCAGTATTCTAGCATGGTCTTAGGCGGAGGTCTTACCTCAGAGCCAGTACTGACCCAGTGTCCCAGCATGGTATTAGGAGACACCCTTCTCTCTGAACCAGATCTGATCCAGTGAATGAAGGCAGTGATGTTATCAAAGGGAGGATTACCTAGTATGAGTATTTCAGTTTTGGGTAGGTTTAAGTTTAATTTGTTGTATGCTAGTCATCTCTTTATGGTTGATAGACATAGTTCTAGAAATTGCAAAGTATCAGACCAGGTATGTTTAGTAGGAAAGCAGAATATTAGCAGACACTCTTCCCTCTGAGCCAGCACTTTCTGACAGTACCGACCCAGTGTCCCAGGATGGTGTTATGAGACACTCTTCTATCTGAGTCAGTACTGACCCACTGTCCCAGCATGCTGTTAGCAGACACCCTTTCCTCTGAACCAGTATGATCCAGTGTCCCAGCATTGTATAGAGAATATGGGCATAGCAATTATAAGAGGGAGACAGGTTACTGGCTAATAGGGATGTGCAGACCAAAAGTTTAAGTTCATAAGTCCATAAGTCGAAAGGGGGTCCCATTTGCGGTCAATATGGACATATGGAGAATTCCATAAGTTGAGTCTATGTCCATATGTGCAAATAAAAATTTAAACCCCTCACCCGCCTTAATCCCGCCCCCCCCCCCAAGACTTACCAAAACTCCCTGGTGGTCCAGCGGGGTCAGGACGCCATTCCTGAACTCCTTTGCAAGGAGCACGTGACGTCGGCGTCACGTCGGAGTGACGCGGCGTCACGTGATTCCCCTCGGGTTCGCTCCCGGACCCCTCGTTGGGCCCAAAAGGAACTTTTGGCCAGCTTGGGGGGGTCAGGAGGCCCCCCCAAGCTGGCCAAAAGTGCCTTTTGCGCCCAACGAGGGGTCCCGGAGCGAACCCGAGGGGAATCACGTGACGCCGCGTCACGCCGACGTCACGTGATTCCCCTCGGGTTCACTCCGGGACCCCTCGTTGGGCCCAAAAGGCACTTTTGGCCAGCTTGGGGGGGTCAGGAGGCCCCTCCAAGCTGGCCAAAAGTGCCGTTTGGGTCCAATGAGGGGTCCGGGAGCGGAACCGCGATGGACCATGTGACGTCGGCGTCACGTCGGAGTGACGCGGACGTCACGTGATTCCCCACGCGTCTGTTCCCGGACCCTCACGGAAATTTTGGCCAGCTTGGGGAGTTTTGGTAAGTCTTGGGGGGGGGGGGGATTAAGGAGGGTGAGGGGTTTAAATTTTTATTTAGATCAACAATCGCGATTTCCAACTTATTCAACATAGCTATGTTGAATAAGTTGGAAATCCGATCGTTTACGCCTCATCATTTTTTTAAGTTAAAAAAAAAAAAAAAAGTTGCATTTTCCATTTAAGTTCAAAACGAATGCACACCCCTACTGGCTAATACTGGGGTGACAAGATAAGATGGGGCAAAGTAATGGTTATTACTGAGGGTGTTGATGCTTAGGACCAGTAGTGACAGAAGATGTTTGCTTCCAACTGAACTGGAATCAGCTGTTTTTTTGGATTATGGAATATGAAACTATGAGCTTGATGTGTAATGATCCCTGGATTTTGCTGCTGATTTATCTTCTCTTCCACTTACTTTAGCCCATCTGATACAGTAAATGTTCTTAGCCAGGGACCACGCACCTCATCTTCTTCTATATATTGAAACCAGGATCTATGTTGGGTTATGTCACTTTGAAATGCTGCTATCATGGCAGAGATGGAAGGAACAGGTGGAGAAGGCCTTACATCTCCTGGCCACGGATTGGATTTTCAAGATGGCAGAAATGATTTGGGCATAGGATGTCAGGGTAAGAAATAAGGATACCAAGGCCAAGAACAAGTTTAGGGTGAGCATCAGCAGTTTAATGATGGATGTGTCACTGGATAAGAGTTTCAGCATTGCATGGAAGTCACAGAATAAACGGCAGCACATCCAGAAACTCAATTGTCCAGGGTCCCATGGTGGCCATATACATATACATATTTTATTTTTATTTTATGAGGAATACAGAATATGACCATTTTCTTCTAAATCCAATCAGCTGTACTGAAACCAGCATCTTTGCTGGAGTAGTTAACCTTGAAGTGCTGCTCTCATGGCTGAAGTTTGATATGGTCATTAACGTCATTGCTGATATAGCTATTGTATTGTTTGAGTGAACACTGCATCTCTTGATTGGAGATACTGGTGTTCGTGCTTATCCTAGTGGTGATTTATTTATTTTTTAACTGTATTTATATCCCGCACCCTCCAAAGTTCGGGGTGAGTTACAATAATACATACATAAAAAGGAAAAAAAAGCAGTAACTAAAAATTACATTTACATCAAAACAAAAAAAAAACCCAATAAAATTAAATGGTGGAAAATTAAGAGAAATTAAAACTTAATAAAAAAAAAACCTAAATTGATTATATTTAAGATTTTAAGATGTACATAGGTCAGGGTATGCAAGTAGGAAAAGATTGAGCTTGAAGGCTTTTTTGTCAGCAATTAGTCTTAAGTCTGGAGGATAGGGATGTGCAGACCAAAAGTTTAAGTTCATAAGTCCATAAGTCGAAAGGGGGTCCCATTTGCGGTCAATATGGACATATGGAGAATTCCATAAGTTGAGTCTATGTCCATATGTGCAAAAAAAAATTTAAACCCCTCACCCGCCTTAATCCCGCCCCCCCCCCCCCAAGACTTACCAAAACTCCCTGGTGGTCCAGCGGGGTCAGGACGCCATTCCTGAACTCCTTTGCAAGGAGCACGTGACGTCGGCGTCACGTCGGAGTGACGCGGTGTCACGTGATTCCCCTCGGGTTCGCTCCCGGACCCCTCGTTGGGCTCAAAAGGAACTTTTGGCCAGCTTGGGGGGGCCTCCTGACGCCCCCAAGCTGGCCAAAAGTGCCTTTTGAGCCCAACGAGGGTTCCGGGAGCGAACCCGAGGGGAATCACGTGACGTCGGCGCCACGTCAGAGTGACGCGGCGTCACGTGATTCCCCTCGGGTTCGCTCCCGGACCTCTCGTTGGGCTCAAAAGGAACTTTTGGCCAGCATGGGGGGGCCGTGACGCGGCACCACGTGATTCCCCTCGGGTTCGCTCCCGGACCTCTCGTTGGGCTCAAAAGGAACTTTTGGCCAGCATGGGGGGGCCGTGACGCGACACCACGTGATTCCCCTCGGGTTCGCTTCCGGACCCCTCGTTGGGCTCAAAAGGCCCCCCCAAGCTGGCCAAAAGTGCCTTTTGAGCCCAACGAGGGGTCCGGGAGCGAACCCGAGGGGAATCACGTGACGCCGCGTCACTCCGACGTGGCGCCGACGTCACGTGATTCCCCACGCGTCCGCTCCCGGACCCTCACGGAACTTTTGGCCAGCTTTGGTAAGTCTTGGGGGGGGGGATTAAGGAGGGTGAGGGGTTTAAATTTTTATTTAGATTAACAATCGCGATTTCCAACGTATTCAACATAGCTATGTTGAATAAGTTGGAAATCCGATCGTTTAAGCCTCATCTTTTTTTTAAGTTAAAAAAAAAAATAAGTTGCGTTTTCCATTTAAGTTCAAAACGAATGCACACCCCTACTGGAGGAATAGTGTTCCACAAGATAGGGCCTGCTATGGAAAATACTTGTTCCCTGCTTGAGACCAGTCTAGTAGTTTTTGGCGATTGAATTTGTAAGAGAAGTTTGTTTTTTGACCTAAGGTTTTTGCAAGGTATGTACATATGTAGGGATGCTGATAACCAAGTGATGTTGTTACTGTAAATGAGGTTGTGAATGATTGATAAAGTTTTGTATTGTATGCGCCATTTGATTGGGAGCCAGTGTAGTTTGTGAAGAGATGGAGATATATGGTCAAAGATGCTGCTATTGGAGAGAAGTTGGGTGGCTGAATTTTGTATTAGCTGAAGATAGTGCATTGTGGATTGAAAAATACCTAAAACAAGGAGTTACAATAATCTAAACTAGGAAGAATTAGTGATTGAAGAATTGTGCGGAAATACATGGGGTCTAGAATGGGTTTGATGTGTTTTAGTAATCTGAATTTATAGAATGATAATTTTTGAAGTTTTTTGATGTGCGTAGTTAGGTTGAGTTTAGGGTTTAGTACAATGCTTAAGTTACAGACTTCTTTTACAATATTGATGGTACAATTGTCGTGCTGAATGAAGGCAGTGATGTTATCAAAGTGAGGATTACCTAGTATGAGTATTTCAGTTTTGGGTAGGTTTAAGCTTAATTTGTTGTATGCTAGTCATCTCTTTATGGTTGATAGACATAGTTCTAGAAATTGCAAAGTATCAGACCAGGTATGTTTAGTAGGAAAGCAGAATTGGATGTCATCTGCATATATTCTGTTTACAGCTGAGAATCTCTACCTACATGTGCAGTCTATGATATAACCTTTAGATATACAGGCAGCATGAATCTCATTCCTTCTTCTATGAGCAGATAGTGTATAGAAAATTTTATATAAACATAAAGGATGATTTTAAAAAGTATGTACATGCTTAAAATTGGGTTTTACATGTGTAAATACACTTTACCTATGTAAGCGGGGTTTTGAAAATTGCTAAAATAGTATGTTACATTTACATGTGTAACTCCTTTGAAAATTCACCTGACAGTGTTCTATATATCGGAACATTATGTGATGAAATATGGTATTAGAATGTGGGATTTAGGACTGCTACTCCTTATGATCTTGAGCAAGTCACTTTACCCTCCATTTCTTTGATAAAATCTTACAGGGTCATTCATAAAAATGTGTTATAGTGTTAACGCATGCAATAATTGTGCTACTGTATGGTATTAATGCAAACATTGAGGAGGCAAATTACATTTTGGCCATTTTTGAGCTTGTAGGGGGGCAAGAGAGAGAGAGAATTCCTCTGGGGAGGCCTTCATAGTATTCAACTATTTATGTCACTATAGGAGGGCCAGCTAATAACTTGAGCTGAGGATTTGGTAGTGGTTTAGGGTTTTGGGGCTAGTTTGACATGTAGAGTGAGAAGTACAAACAGCACAGTACATATCGGTGAAGATTTGAAGTAATGTGGAGAGAGGAAAATTTCACAAAGATGAGATTTCTACAGTCTTCTCTCTCCCTAGCTTGATGGTTCCCTGTTATAGAGTACATCAAGCTAGGGCGAGAGAACATAGCAGAAATCTCATCTTTATGAGACTTTCCTCACTCCAAATGATTTCAAATCTTTACCGAGGTGTACTGTACTGTTCATACATCTCACTCTGCTTGTCAAACTGGCCTCACAACCCTAAACCACCACCAAATCCTCACCTCGATTTATTAGCTGGCCCTCCTATAGTGATATAAATAGTTGACTACTATGAAAACCTTAAAAAGGATCTCTCTCTCTCTCTTTCTCTCTCATATATGAATCTAGGCCATAGAGTTCATTCAAACAATAACATTATGAATTTTGCTAAGCTTTTTTTTTCTTAAATCTTTATTTATCAATTTTTAGCAAATCATTACAAGAGACTCATTCAGAAATAGAAAAAAGAGTAAGCAAAAACAAACCAATATTCCAATTCCTAATCTTATACAATAATCATTAATCTTATTTTTTCAAGTAGTCCACAATAATGCTGGTCCAAGGTTTTACTAATTCCAAAAGAAATGTAAATATATAGCGATTTGCAGTAATTATTAAAGCAGTGGTTACAGCGGTTTTATATATAATAGGGCTACTTAGTCTTATGTAGAGTAATATAATCAAACAACATTTCTTTGTTCAGAAAGGGGTTTATCACTTAAAAAGAATATTAACTGCGAAGCAGAAAAATACACATACGATATACCTTTAAATTTTATACAACATTTACAGGGATATTTCAATAAAAACATCCCCTCTATCTGGAGAACCTTCGGTCTCAATAACAGGAATCACTGCCTCCTTTTTTGTGTTTGTTTTGACATATCGGGGTACACCCTAACTTTCAACTTAAGAAATTCTTCAAGACATTGTTTAAAAAACAATCTTAATAACCAGTCCCGGTCTGGTTCCAGAACAAAAGATATTATTAACGTTGCTGCCTGTAATAGTTCAGAATCAGATGTCTCTCTAATACATGGGATATGTCCAAATTAACAAATATGGTATCCATAGCTTGTCTCCCTTCTTGATTTTGATTCAAATCCTCTTGTTTTTTATATGGTAATAAATAATAGGCTTTAACTAGTGGTGGTATCGCTTCTTCAGACACTTTAAACACTTCAACAAGGTATTTTTTGAACATATCCTTTGGAAAGTTAATAAACCTTAAAGGGCAGATTTTGGAAAGTTAATAAACCTTAAAGGATGGATTTTGAAAGGGTTACACACGTAAATTACGCTAAAAGGAAGAAAATCTTAGGACCAGATTTTAGTACCTACGCGCGGGCGTAGATTTGTGCGCGCAACCCGGCATGCACAAATCTACGTGTGTAACTGTGACTATCCACTTCTGTGCATGCCGAGCCTATTTTGCATAGGCCCGGTGATGCGCTCAAGCCCCGGTACATGCGTATGTCCCGGGGCTTGAAAAAAGGGTCGGAGTGTGGTCTGGGGCAGGGTGGGGGCATGGCCAGAGGCCTTTGTAGGGCCACTAGGCCGGGGGATCGCGTGCCGGCATGCGGCCGGCGTGCGCAACCTACGCCTGCCCGGAGGTAAGTGCAACTTCTAAAATAAAGGTCAGGGGGGGGTTAGGTAGGGCTGGGGGGCGGGTTAAGTAGGGGAAGGGAGAGGAAGGTGAGGGAGGTGGAAGGAAAGTTCCCTCCGAGGCCGATCTGATTTTGGAGTGGCCTTGGAGGGAACAGGGAAAGCCATTGGGGCTCCCCTAGGGCTTGGCACGCTCAAGGTGCACAAGTGTGCACCCCCTTGCATGCGCTGACCCTGGATTTTAAAACATGCGTGCGGCTGCACGCACATGTTATAAAATCAGGCGTAGATTTGTGCGCGCCGCGTTGCGTGCACAAATCTACGCCCACACAAAGGTACAAAATCTGGCCCTAAGTTTTTCTTTCTTTTAGCATTTAGCTCCTTCTTTTAAATAAATGCTTCCTATATTTCTTTTTTATCCAACCTGAAATAATTGATCTATATAAAGCCCTTGATTTGCAAAGGTGAAACTTGAAAAAGGAATTCAAAATTTGTCTCCATTGCTGAGAAATTGCAAGATCAAAATTCAATGTGAGATAAAAAGTCATTATTTAGCCTTCTAATCTTCCCTGTGTGACTTTCATCAGGGCAGCTTTAACATCTTTGTTCCTTAGGCTGTAAATGATTGGGTTCATCATGGGGATCAGAGTGTTGTGCAGTGCGTCAAAGAGTTTAAAAACTGCTGTTGTGTTCTTGGTATGGGGTCTCAAATACACAAAAATTGCAGTGCCAGAGTATATACCAACAACCATGAGATGGGAGGAGCAGGTGGAGAAGGCCTTACTCCTCCCTTCCACGGATTGGATTTTCAAGATGGCTGAAATGATTTGGGCATAGGAAGTCAAGATGAGGAGTATGTCTACCAAGGCCAAGCACAAGTTTAGGGTGAGTGCCAACAGTTTAATGGTAGATGTGTCACTGCATGAGAGTTTCAGCATTGTATAGAAGTCACAGAATAAGTGGTTAATAATATTGTGCCCACAGAAAGAGAAATTAGAAATGAACACACTATGTGGCAGTGCATCCAGAAATCCCAATGACCAGGAACAGGCAGACAACAGAATGCGAACCCTCTTGTTCATAATGATTGAGTAGTGTAAGGGGTTGCAAATAGCCACATAACGGTCAAACGCCATGACACCAAGGAGAAAGAATTCTACACTAGTGAAGGACATAAGCAGGTAGAGTTGAGTCATGCATGCTTGGAAAGAAATGACCTTGTTGTCAATTATAAAAATTGTCAGCATTTTTGGGAGAGTGCAGGAGGTTAAGCAGATGTCCAGGATAGCCAGGTTGCTGAGGAAGAAATACATGGGTTTGTGTAGTCTGGAATCAATGCACATTACTATCAAAAGTGTAAGATTGCCGAAAAGGGTGATCAGGTAGATTGACAGGAATACTACAAAGAGGAAACTCTTAAGTTTTGGATATTCTGAGAATCCCAGGATGAGGAATTCTGTGACCTGGGATTGATTTTCCCTCTGAAGATCCTTAGCAGTCATGGATTGCTGAGGGTGAAAGAAAAGAGACAGCACAGAGGAATCAGGTAACTGGTAATAGACAAGCAGGCAGGTGAAAGGTCAATGAAACAACAGTTAGTTTTGCTAAGATATTGGGCATTCAGTTTAGCCATATAGATTAAAGTTAACCCAGCTATAATTTATCGTCGAAAATTAAAAATAATAGTATTGATCATGCAAATTAATATTATTATTAATAAATCCTTCTTAACTTCACTGTGGAAAGTGTTAAGTAGACAGTGACCTTTGAATTATTAAGCTGTAAATAGCATTGAGCTCATGCTGGAATGGAAGGAGACACATCTCCATTGTTATAAAAGAGAGATCATTAATCCAGGCAGTATGTCTTGGTTGCAATGTTACACCTCACTATGGATTTGATAATAGGCTGAAATAGGGGCTTTATCAAGCCATGTTCCACCTACTTCCAATCACCCTAGACCTCATCTCTGATTTCACCTTTCTCTCATCCTTCTGACCAGTGATGATGATATCACCCAAGAATACATATTGAAGATAACTTTCAAACAACGGCGTTAGGTTTGATACATGAGCATACATGGCAGCGCGCATGTTTGCTTTGGTATTTTATAATACGTGTGTACAATATGTGCACATTTTATAAAATACACATAATTGTGCCATGCAACATACGTGTGTAAATAAATAGGCTTCTGCATAAATACATGCAGTGCATTGAAACGTATATCATTGGACTGAACGTGAGTACTTTACCAACCTATTTTAATTATATACATACATAGGTCGGCTAATTTGAAAACATGTGCGTGTTGAGAAAATTAATTAATTTACCAATTAGTCCATCAGTTTGCCCAGTCCTTCTCCAGGTTATGAAGATTTTCCTGGACCTTCAGCCTGAACTCCCCCCACCCAGTTCCCCCTATCAGTATTACACAATAAACATGCTTAACATCACAAACACCAGATAATTAGCAGGTGTAAAAAAAAATGTAAGTGGGAAAATGTATGCCTGTGTTTCTTAAAATAGCAACTGTTAGATCCAGCCTGGAATGCTTCCCCTTTTCTTACACACACAACTATGTGCATGAAAGTGACTATGCAAATAGAGGCTACCTACGCATGTCTATGCTATATTTTACATGCACGACATTTTGAAAATCCACCTTACTGCTAACCTTACGTATTGGTGAACACTTCTGTGGTTGGGGTGTGAGTTAGAGCTGGCAGATTATTACAGAGTACACTTTTTCACTGTAAGAAAAGGAATTATTTCTATTGGGCTTGACCTCTTTCTTTTCTGTGAACTCATTTTCACTCTTTTGGGTCCCTTTCTCACCTCACCTGTGCGCCTGTCTGCTGCTGATAAGAACAGCTAATAATAATATTAACACATCCCTCAAAATAATTTCCCCTCTCACACTACCCTTGGCAAATCTCAGTCTTCCAAGCAGTTCCTTGCCTTCCGGTGATGAATAACTTTAGTTAGTGAGTGACATTCTGAGCATCAGTTATACACATTTTACTTCTCAACAACCTAAAGAAATAAGAGGGTGGAGTTAACCTCAGAAAGTGTTGATCTTTTTTATTTTCAATTTTGCAGAGACAGCATTTAAACAAACGTTGACGCAAGCAATTCGTGTAAGGAATCAGAATGCTTTCTCTTACCTGCTAAGTGAAGGGTCCCTGCTTCTTCGTCTGCTTACCTGTAGGGCTCTGACAGGAATACTTAACTGGGTTTCAAAACCTTTTGGGAGCAGTCGCTGGGAGTAGTGGAAGAAGCCCCAGCTTTGAGACTTGCAGTCCTTCCTCCAAGGACATTGTAACTGGAAGAGCAGGTCCAAGCAGTCTGGGATGGAACGGCGAGGGGTTTCCTATCCAATTTTAATTGTGAGCTGCCGCTCAGCTTCTCTGTGTACGATTCTCTTTTCCTTTTTTATTAGAAAACTAATTTGGAACCAGTTTAGAACAGCAGAATTATCATGTGGAAATAATGCAATTGATAAAGTGGGAAACCCTCGCACTGTTTTGGTTTGCTAAGGATATTTTTTAAGATGATCATAGTAATCATGTTTTATAGGACTGTAACAGCATTGTTTGCTCAGTGCTGGGCAATTAATATTTAGGGCAGAAAAGTAAAGAGTCCTACATCCAGGGTGCAGCAATCTAACAGGGTCATTCATCAAAATGTGTTGTGGCATTAACGCACTTGATAATGTGCTAACGCATACATTTAACATCATAAAGATATAATAATTGTACTATCGCATGGCGCAAATGCAACTCTTTGGAAGGGGCAGGTTTAGGGAGGAGTTTGGGCAGGATTAGTGAAAATGAGATCACAATACACAAATGTCATGTTAGTTTTTCCATTGGTATGAAAATTCAAGTGTACCTCCATTGGTGTCATTCAAGTATTTTTGCGTTAACATCACAATTTACTGCATTTTTAAAGATGCATTTCTAACTTCTGTTATTGATACACTTTAATACAATATTTACTAGAGATGTGCATTGGGTACCCGATCGTTTCCACATTGGCGTTCATGTGGCCGTGGGAAAATCTCGTATTCCCGCAGATCGGCATTTTTTTTTTTTTGTGAAACTAACAAAAAGTAACAAAAACTAACGGGTTTTTGTTAGTGCTCACTAAGCTGAAAAACAATTTTTCACGAAAATTTGGGGAAAGTGCAATCATTTTATTGGTTTCCCGATCTATGTCGATTTAGGAAATATCGTACAAATTTCCTAATCATCAAAATATGATTGCACATCCCTAATATTTACTGATGGGCATTAAGTCCTTATGGGTCAATATTCAAATGGTGTGTCTGGCTGGACTTTACAATGCTTTCTGTGTCCTTTTAATATTACCACACTCTAACTGCCTCCAAGTTATCTAAGTAGTTTTTTGTATTTACTTATTTGACTTATATTTTAAGCTGTTTCAGAGGCAGGAGGAAGTTGAAAGCATGGCTTGGGGACACCTACAGAGGAATTTCAGCCATCAGATAAGATGGGAATATGGGAATGGGAGTGAGGGAGAGAAAGAGAGGTAAATATGTAATGGATGATATTGAGTGAAAGGGAGAGTAGGTTATATCTATCCCGCTCATGCAACTAGGCCACTCTAATACCCACTCAGAACTCCCTGACATGTCCATCCCAGAGATGGTGACTGAGAGATTGACAGAGAGGGAGAGAATTAGAGATAGTTTGTGAGAATAAGAACAAAAGAGACTGAGTGAGACAGTGAGAGGGACTAATAGAGTGAGCGACTGGATAAGCTATATATTATTTTATTGTGTTTCTGCTTTTGCCCTTTTCCCAGGGGATCTTACCATCCCCTCACCTCTGGTACAAGACAAACATTAGTAATGTAACTCTGTGTAAAATAAGTTTGCCACCTCTGTGTTAGATACATTTTAATAGCCTAATAATGCAGAAGAAATAATCCTTTATTAGAGAATAGAAGCCTCTAGAATAAAACATCTTTGGATGGCACACCAAGGGGATAACCTGCTGTGCAATAGAAAATTTTCAGCACTGGAGGCCTGATAGATAGGAAATCAAGAAAACAAGAGATAAGCATAGAGAATCCTTTCTCAGAATGTGAAAGGAAAGCCAGAGAACAAGAAGGATGTAAAACATTTCCAAAAAATTATGTTCAAGAGGAATATGCAATGATAGGGAATTGTGTATATCTGTATTATTTTTCTTCTTAATGTGAGTCATTAGGAGCACTCCTGGTTCAAAGACTAATCAGATTAAAACATATAAAACGTCTACCCTCTGAGTCAGGATTGACCCAGAGTCCCAGCATGGGGTTAGTGGACTCTCTTCTCTCAGCCTGTTTCAGCCCAGTGTCTCAGGATGGTGTTAAGGGACTCTCTTCCCTCTGAGCCAGTACCAACCCAGTGTCTCAAGATGGGGTTAGGGGACACTCCTCCCTCTGATCCAGTACTGACCCAGTGTCCCAGCATGGTGTTAGGAGTGTCTCAGGATGGTGTAAGGGAATACTCCTCCCTCTGACCCAGTACTGACCCAGTGTCCCAGATGGTGTTTGGGGACACTCTCCCCAGTAGAGCGGAACTACGCCATTGGTGCTAAAGAGCTCCTAGCCATTAAAGTAGCCTTAACGGAATGGCGCCCTTGGTTGGAGGGGGCCCAGCATCCATTTATGGTCTATACGGACCACAAGAATCTTGAGTACCTGCATCATGCACAGTGATTCAATCCTCGACAGGCACGATGGGCATTATTTTTCACTCGCTTTAATTTTGTCTTACGCTATAGACCGGCCGTCAAGAATCTGAAGGCCGACGCCTTGTCCTGTGTTTTTGAGACTACAGACACTCTAGACGATCCTCAGTTTATTATTGAGCCTTCATGCGTCCTGTTGTCCGCCACCACGGCTATCCCTCTTGGGAAGACACTTGTTCGGCCCTCCCTGCGGAAACAAGTCCTGGCATGGGCTCATGACTCCTGTTGCTCGTGTCACCCAGGACAACATCGGACCTTACAGACCCTTCGCCGTTACTATTGGTGGCCCAAGGTCAACAAGGATGTCCGATCCTATGTGGAATCCTGCCAGTCATGTGCCCGCCATAAGAGGATTCCAGGTTCGTCCCCAGGCTTGCTTCAGCCATTACCAGTGCCCACTGAACCCTGGATCCATATTGCTATGGCTTCATGGTCGATCTACCTTCATCTGGTGGGAACTCTGTCATATACCCATATGACCTCTAAATTGATCTATGACCTATGGTGGTCATAGATCGATTTAGCAAAATGGCACACTTCGTGCCTCTCCCAGGGTTGCCATCCACACCACAGTTGGCCCAGCTGTTCGTCCAGCACATTTTTAGATTGGATGGTCTGCCCAGAAGCATCCTCTCGGACCAGGGACCCCAATTTACCGCTAGATTCTGGAGGGCCCTTTGCCAGAAGTTTGACATCACCTTGGACTATACTTCTGCTTACCACCCACAAACCAACGGTCTAGCAGAGAGTACGAATCAAACCCTGAAGCTGTTCCTTCGCATCTATGTGAATGAGAAACAGGACGACTGGGTAAGTCTACTTCCATGGGTGGAATTCACACTCAGTTTACACCTTTCTACTGCCACCAGATCCTCTCCATTCCAGATAGTCTATGGGAAGCAGCCACGCCAGCCACTGCCGGGTCCCATCTCCGTCATGTCTCCGGTGGCCCAACTCTCAGCGGACGAACTGCATCGTCTTTGGGTCTCCACATGGCACGCACTGCTTAAAGTCAGTCAGGTGGCAAAAAGGTATGCAGATTAGTGACGGAGACCGTACCCACCTCTGAGATCTGTTCAAAAGATATGGCTGAGCACTCAGTTTATCTGCCTGAAATTGCCTTCAGAGTGACTGGCCCCTCGATTTATTGGACCGTTTCCCATCCTCTGTCGGATTGGTGCAGTGTCGTATCAGCTTCGACTACCACCATCACTCAAGATCCATAACATGTTCCATGCCTCTCTTTTGAAGCCCCTGGTGCTATCGTGGCCTTCCAGGGGGCCTCCGACTCCCCAACCTATCGCCTCTGAAGACGACCTCACCTATCAGGTTTCAGAAGTGTTGGATGTTCGTAAGCATAGGAAGAGATGGGAGTATCTGCTAGCCTGGGAGGGGTTTGGTCCCGAAGAAAACACCTGGGAGCCGATGGCCAACATCCTAGACCGGGGCTTGCTTGCTCAGTTCCATAGAGACCATCCTTCTAAACCCAAGCCTCTGGGAAGGCGGCCTAAAGAGGGGGGTACTGTTGTGTTCCGCAGCCGCGGTCCCCTACCTGACCCAAGACGGCAGACCACCGCAGCAGTATCGTGGGAAGCTGCAGGAGTCTGGTCCTTGACATTCCCGCGTGCCGGTGTGGGCCTCCGCGGTGGCCGCCGGGTTGGGAGCCATCCCTGCTCCTCCCTCGCGGCATCAGGCAGCTTCTCTCCACAGCCAAGAATCCAAGATGGCCGACGCCATCTTAGGCGTGAGGCCGTGCCTCCTCACAGGATTTAAAGGGACCTCATCCCTTTAATTGCCTGCACCTGGTTCCAATGAACCAGACCAGGGGAAGTATATAAGGAGACTCTCTCTGTTCACTCCTTGACTTGGCAACTTCAATGCTGCTCAAGTCTGCTTGCTTCGGTGAGTCTTCTAGTGCTTTAATCCTTGCTTCCTGGTTCCCTTTTCTTCTCAGTGATTCCTTGGTATCTGACTTCGGATTGGCAAGTGGTGATTCCTGGTGTGTGACTTTGGACTGACAAGCGGTGTTTCTTGGTGTGTGACTTCGGACTGGCAAGCAACGATCCCTCGGTATATGACAGACTGGTAAGCGATGACCCTCTGGCACTTGACCTTGGACTTCTTCTGGACCATCGTCTCCAAGGGCTCACCTAAGTCCCAGCGGCCCGGGTCCCTATGGGCTCCTCCCGGGGGGGACTGCGGTCTTCCAGTGGCTAAGACCCAGTTGGCTTCTCCGACGTCACAACTCTTCGCTTTCTCCACAGTTGCCTCAGTCTTCAGTGCCGAGGGTCAGCCGGTCACATCTTCTGTTCCACCTCGCCTCCCGACAGGGGAATCTAAGGATCCACCTCCTAAGGTATACCATCCTCCCGTGGGTCCAAGGGTTCACAAGCCTGATCATAACAAATTAGACCTGTGATGCGGAGTCACACACTGTATCAAGTGCAACAAGTACAAAAAGCCTTCTCTGTATTAAATACTGAAGAAGTTCTTGAGAAAAAGATTGAAGTGTTATCTGAAAAGAAAGAAGAAACCCAATACATACAGAAATTCCATAAAACCATCAGTAACCAAAGGAAAAAGCTCATTGTGCTGGGTGTCTCTGTCATCAGAGGCACTAATCTTTTCCTTTGAACAAATGCAAAGGGAAAGGGTGAAGTGGATAATAAAACTCAACTAAAAAAGTCACAAAAGGAGTCCAGGAAAAGCAGTAACCTGAATGAGAAAAGCTGGAAAGCTATGAGCACAATTCCTCATAGTTTGGGCAATAAAATCCCAGATCTGCAAGCCCTAATGGTGGATGCGGACTTGGACATTGTTGCTGTCACGGAGACGTGCTTCACAGAATTTCATGATTGGGATATGGAAATACCTGGTTTTAACGTGTTAAGGAAGGACAGAGAGGATAGGAAAGGGGAAGGAGTGGCTCTTTATGTCAGAAACAATATCCAAGCATCT
The DNA here is from genome assembly GCF_901001135.1 of Rhinatrema bivittatum. NCBI lineage: Eukaryota > Metazoa > Chordata > Amphibia > Gymnophiona > Rhinatrematidae > Rhinatrema > Rhinatrema bivittatum. The sequence goes on along the minus strand of NC_042630.1, from coordinate 45,515,927 downwards.
GAGCTGCAAGGAAGATGGGGCAATGAAGAAGCACTATGGGCTGACCTAAAAAAAGATGATGGGGCATCCATTTTTATTGGAGTGGTTTACAGGCCTCCAAATCAAACGGAAGAGCTTGACAGAGATCTGGTTGAAGACATCCAAAAGATGGGAAAGAAGGGAGAAGTGGTGATCGTTGGAGACTTTAATCTGCCAGATGTAGACTGGAGAATCCCTTCTGCAGAATCTAACATTAGTAGAGAAATCATGGATGCCCTGCAAGGGGCTCTGTTCAAACAAATGGTAATGGAACCCATGAGGGAGGGGAGCTATACTCGATTTAATACTCACTAATGGAGATAATGTCTCTGATGTCCAGGTGGGCATCCACCTCAGCACCGGTGATCATCAAACGGTATGGTTTCATATCACAAAAAGGATATAGAGAAGAAGCACGAAGACCAGAGTTTTGCAGTTCAAAAACACAGACTTTGATGAAATAGGGAAATACCTGGAGGAAGAACAAGAAGGCTGGGAGAACAAGAGAGATGTGGAACAACAATGGACCAAATTAAAAGGAGCAATTACCAAGACAACTAATCTATATGTTAGAAAAGTAAAGAAAAGCAAGAGAAAAATGAAACCTATCTGGTTCTCAAAGGAGGTGGCTGACAAAGTAAAGGCTAAAAGAACAACGATCAAGAAATATAAAGGATCCCAAAGGGAGGAGCACAAAGAAAATATTTGGTAGAACTGAGGGAGACAAAGAAAATAATCAAGACAGCAAAAAGTCAAGCAGAATAAAGGATTGCCAAAGAGCTAAAGAGATATGATAAAACATTTTTCAGATAAATCAGAGAAATGAGAAAAGTTCAAAGTGGTATAGTGAAATTGAAAGGTGAAAAGGATCAATGTGTGAAGAGAGATGAAGAAATGGCAGAAATATTAAACGAATACTTCAGTTCGGTGTTCACTAAAGAGGACCCTGGAGAAGGGCCGTCGCTAGTTAAGAAGAAACCGGAGAGGAGTGGAGTAGATGTAACTCCATTTACAGTAGAAAATGTATGGGAAGAGCTGGGGAACCTGAAAGTGGACAATGCCATGGGGCCTGATGAAGTTCATCTCAGGATACTGAGAGAGCTCAGAGATGTGCTGGCGGGTCTGCTGTGCTACCTGTTCAATAGATCCCTAGAAACGGTAGTGGTGCCGAGTGATTGGAGAAGAGTGGTGGTGGTCCCGCTTCACAAGAGTGGGAGCAGAGAGGAGGCTGGTAACTACAGACCTGTTAGCCTCACCTCGGTGATGGGAAAAGTAATGGAGTCACTGCTGAAAGAAAGAATAGTGAACTATCTACAGTCGGAAGAATTCCTGGACAGAAGAAGCATAGATTCACCAGGGGAAGTTCCTGTCAGACAAATCTGATTCACTTTTTTGACTGGGTGACTAGGGAATTGGATCAAAGAAGAGCGCTTGATGTCATCTACTTGGACTTCAGCAAAGCTTTTGATACGGTCCCACACAGGAGGCTGGTGAATAAAATGAGAAGCTTAGGAGTGATTGCTGAGGTGGTGGCCTGGATTGCAAACTGGTTTATGGACAGAAGACAATGTGTGATAGTAAATGGAACTTACTCTGAAGAGAGAGCAATGTTAAGCGGAGTGCCGCAAGGATCTGTGTTCGGACCGGTCCTGTTCAATATCTTTGTGAGCAACATTGCGGACGGGATAGAAGGTAAGGTTTGTCTTTTTTCAGATAACACTAAGATCTGCAACAGAGTGGACATGCCGGAAGGAGTGGAGAGAATGAGATGGGATTTAAGGAAGCTGGAAGAGTGATCGAAGATATGGCAGCTGAGATTTTTTTTTTTTTAATTTAAACTTTATTGAATTTTCAAAATATGACAAAATACTGTAATTCAAAAAATGAGTATCAACAATCAGTCTTCAAATAGGAGAAAAAATAGCAAGGAAGAAAACTCTTCTAACATATAATATATCATAATTAATACTCAATGGCAGCTGAGATTTAGTGCCAAGAAGTGCAGAGTCATGCATATGGGGTGTGGAAATCCGAAAGAACTGTATTCAATGGGGGGTGAAGGGCTGATGTGCACAGAGCAGGAGCGAGACCTTGGGGTGATAGTGTCTAACGATCTGAAGTTGGCGAAACAATGTGACAAGGCGATAGCTAAAGCCAGAAGAATGCTGGGCTGCATAGAGAGAGGAATATTGAGAAAGAAAAGGGAAGTGATTATCTCCTTGTACAGGTCCTTGGTGAGGCCTCACTTGGAGTACTGTGCTCAGTTCTGGAGACCGTATCTTCAAAGGGACAGAGACAGGATGGAGGCGGTCCAGAAAAGGGCGACCAAAAAGGTGGATGGTCTTTATTGAATGACTTATGAGGAGAGATTGAAGAATCTAAATATGTATACCCTGGAGGAAAGGAGGAGCAGAGGTGATATGATACAGACTTTCAGATACTTGAAAGGTTATAATGATCCAAAGACATTTTTTTTCCATTGGAAAAAAAAAATCAGCAGAACCAGGGGTCACAATTTGAAGCTCCAGGGAGGAAGAATCAGAACCGATGTCAGGAATTATTTTTTCATGGAAAGGGTGTTGGATGCCTGTAATGCCCTTCTGGAGAAATTGGTGAAGACCAAAACTGTGAAGGATTTCAAAGGGGCATGGTATAAACACTGTGGATCCATAAAGTCTAGAGGATATGAATGAAGAGAAGAGGCATGGGGGTGGCTTGCGTGAATGACAGCTAGTACCTGGAGATTACTACCCTTATTCAATAAACATACACATGGTTAATGCAACTCCATTGCTCTATGCTTCAACAGCAAGAGGAAATGTGGAAAAAAGTATTTGCATTCACAAAAAAGTGGGGGAGTAGCTGCATTCACAAAAAAGTGGGGAGTAGCTTGCTTGCTGTGGTGGCTACTACCCCAAACCAAATAAGCTTGATACTTCACTTTCAATGCACATCCAGCATAGTTCTCTGCTTCAACAGCAGGGGGAATGAAGAAAAGAGGATTTATATCCAGACAACAACCAACAAGGACAGAATTACATAATCTGGGTAAACAAATAAGCATGGGTGTAGCTTGTTTGTTACGGTGGTTACTACCCCGAATCAATTAAGCTTGATACTTCACTTGGAATACATATCCAGCACAGCTCACTAGTTCAACAGCAGGGGGGATGAAGAAAAGAAGATTTATATTCAGCAACAACCAACAAGGACTGAATTCCACAGGATGGGTAAACAAATAAGCATGGGAGTAGCTTGCTTATTGCGGCAGTTACTATCCCTAACCAATTAAGCTAGATATTTCACTTAGATGCAGCTCCAGCACTGCTCTCTAATTCAATGGCGGGGGTGGAAGGTAAATAGAACCAAAAAGTTACTAATAAAGGCCAAGAGTATCAGATAAGTATGAAAAAAAATGGCCCAAACTGTTTGGTCTTCTTCTGCCGTCATTTCTATGTTTCTATGTTAGCTGTGGCCTGAGAGCAGGGTCTGCTCCAGCATTGTGCAATGTCGGGAACTGGATGAGGCATCAAGAGAATGCGGCAGCTGCAAGCCGGAATTTACATCAAGTCAGCTGAGTTTTAAGTCTCAGGACTAATAGGGTAAAAGGGAGGCAAGCTAGCTAGGGGAATTAGGAAGTCTTCTCCTTTACTAGACCGAACTGGGACCAAACTGGGGAAAGAGGTAAATGTGTTGGCATGCATATCTACTAAAATTTCTTTCACTTATATGCTCATGTCATCATATGTGTGCAGATGAATGTGTCAGTATAAAATCATGCACACATGTACGGATATATAGCCAGCTTTATAACACATGCACATATGTTATACATTTGTTGTGTCCTTGTGCATGCTGCTGGCAAATGTGCACTTGTGCGCATCTTAAATTTTACTTCTAAGCTTTTTTCTACCCTTTGTCTAGCTTTTTATAATAAACACAAACTCTAACCCTTTACCTACCCTTTGGCTTGCTTTTTATAACAAACACACAAACTAAGGGGGTCATTTATCAAAGTGTTATATGGAGTTTTTGCATGCGTTAAGCACCTTTAATGCATGCAAAAATGCCTTTAATGCATGCAATAGCATCATAATGCACGGGGCGATTCAAATCAGAAAAAGAATGAGTTAAGGGTGGCTTAACAGTTTTGCAAAGCCCTATTGCATGGCTTTAACTACACCTTTTAAATTTGCATTAGGCCTTTACTGTGTGTTGTGATGTTTTTGCAAATGCTGGTTTAAGCTCCTGGAGAGCCAGCCTACCTATCAGGGCCCTCCTATAACCACTGAGAGGGGGGAGAGGGAGAGGGAGAGGGAGAGGGAGAGGGAGAGGGAGGGAGGGAGGGAGAGAGAGAGACTAGCCATAATGCCCTCATACTAGGTAGGTATTCATATCTTATAGGAGGCCCATCTAGTTACTCGAGGTGAGGTTTAGGTATTAGTGTAGGGGTTAGGGGCCACTTTGACATTCAAAGTGAGACGTACGAACAGAACAGTGCTCTCTAGTGAAGATTTGATGAACTTCAGAATGAGGAAACTGACCGAAAGATGAGATTTGTGCAATGTTCTCTCAACCTAGTTTGATGGAGTCTCTACTTGGGTAACATCATGGTAGGTTGAGAGAACATTGCACAATTCTCATCTTTGGGTGGGTTTCCTCATTCCGAAGGTCATCAAATTTTCACAAGAGATCACTGTTCTGTTCGTACGTCTCACTTTGAATGTCAAAGTGGCCCCTAACCCCTACACTAATACCTAAACCTCACCTTGAGTAACTAGGTGGGCCTCCTATAAAGATATAAATTCCTACCTAGTATCAGACATTATGGATAGTTTGGATAGTCTCCCCCCCCCCCCCCCCCCCCCTCTCTCTCTCTCTCTCTCAGTGATTGTATGCAGGAAATACAAGAATTCTGGCACTTATCACAAAGGGCAAAAACATTATTGCAATGTGTGCTTCGCATAGGTATTAGCACACTTTGTGATAAACTGCCTATTACCATAAAGCATGCCCCTTTTCCTGTCGCATGTGATATTTAGTGCATTTTGATAAATCCATGCCTAAGCTTTTTCCTATCCTTTGTCTAGCTTTTATAACTAACACAGAAACTTTAAGCCATTATCTACACTTTGGCTTGCATTTAATAACAAACACACAAACTTTAAGCTTTTTCCTACATTTTGTCTTGCTTTTTTTTTTAATAAACACAACACACATTAAAGAAGATACCCCAATAGTTTTCCTTTCCCCAAAACGTTTAAGTTCTAAAATTTATGAAAGCAATACTTACCGATTCTCTTCAGCCACTAGTAAGATGCTCTCCTCTCAGTGCTCCCACTGGATTGTGTATAAAAAACATAATCTGAGCATAAAGCTTTCTATAAGTCACTGTGACTTTTTATCTCACATTCAATTTTGATCTTGAAATGAAACAAAATTTGAGAAATTTTTAAAAATATTTTTCATGATTCAAGCAACTCAAGATTTTGCAACTCAAGAGCTTTTTAATAATCTATAACTCATTGAAGATGGATAAGAAATAAAGGAAGTATTCACTGGAATGATAGAGATTGGTGAGGAGTAATAGCTTGATTGTTTGTAAACCTGGAATGGTATTGTGAAATACCTAACAGATACATTTTCTAATGAATTACTTGTATAAATTTAACATCATAGCAATTTACATGCACAAATGACAAAAGTCATTTGTGCATGTAAAGTGCACTTACATGTGAATATCCTATGGACAATTCAGTGAATATATTGTAGCAATTTTCAGAAGCCCACTTATATGGGTAAAGAGCATTTACAAATGTAAAACCTATTTTTAAGTGCAAAAATGCTTTTAAAAATCAGGCCTTAAGTGTATTTTTCTCTTTTTCTGTTCCTTTTGTTAAGTGTTTCTGTAAATCTTTGACTTTGTTCTTCAGAACTAAATATCACATTTCTTCCAGAATATTACAGTTTTTTAGTGTTTAGTTCTTCCCTGTATAATTTTCATCAGGGCCGCTATAACATCTTTGTTCCTTAGGCTGTAAATTAGGGGGTTCAGCATGGGGATCAGAGTGTTGTACAGTGCATCAGAGAGTTTGTCAAATGTTGTTGCATTTTTGGACTGGGGTCTCAGATATGCAAAAAATACAGTTGCAGAGTATATACTAACAACTGTGAGATGGGAGGAGCAGGTGGAGAATGCCTTACGCCTCCTTTCCACGTTTTGGATTTTCAAGATGGTGGAAATGATTTGGGCATAGGAAGTCAAGATGAAAAGTACAGATACCGATGCTAAGCATGCATTTAGAGTGTGCATCAGCAGTTCAAGGCTGGAAGTGTCACTGCATGAGAGTTTCAGTATTGCATGGAAGTCGCAGAATAAATGGTCAATAACATTGTGCCCACAGAAAGAAAAATTACTAACAGTCACACTCTGTGGCAACCCATCAAGAAATCCAAGTGTCCAGGAAATGGCAGTCAGTAGAATGCAAACCCTCTTGTTCATGATGACCGAGTAGCGTAAGGGGTTGCAGATCGCCACATAACGATCATACGCCATGGCACAGAGTTGAAAGAATTCTACACTAGCAAAGGAGAAAAGCAGATAGAGTTGGGTCATGCACGCTCGGAAAGAAATGAACTTGTTGTCCGTTAGAAGAATTGCTAGTATTTTCGGGAGAGTGCAGGAGGTTAAGCAAATGTCCACGAAGGCCAGATTGCTGAGGAAGAAATACATGGGTGTATGGAGGCTGGAATCAATGCTCATTACTGTCAAAAGAGTGAGGTTGCCCAACAGGGTGACCAGGTAAATTAACAGGAACACTACAAAGAGCCAGCCATTAAAGTTCTGATGATTTGAGAACCCCAGGATGATGAATTCTGTGACCTCAGTTTGATTTAGATCCCAAGTAGACATGGGTAGCTGAAGGATGTAGAAAAGAGGCAAAAGAGAAATTAGGGAACTATTAACACAAAAAAAGATACAGGAAAGGATTTTTCAAAACTTCAGTTAGCAGTTAGTAGAACATTAAGATATTGGGTATTCAGTTCACTTATTTAGATTAAGGTTCAGATGATCTGAGAACCCCAGGATGATGAATTCTGTGACCTCTGTTTTATTTTCCTTTTGTAGATCCCTAGTAGTCATGGTTTGCTGAAGGAGAAAGAAAAGGGACAACACAATGAAATCAGGGAACTATAAACACAAAAACAGAGAGGTTTTCATGAAGTCAATGAGATAGCAGTTAGTGAACCAATAAGATTTTGGATATACAGTTCACTTTAGATTAAGATTAAGCCAAATGTAATTAATTTATCATTATTATTATGAAATATTAGCATTGATTATGCAAATTAATATTAGTGGTAATTAAATCTAAATCACCACCCTTCCCATTTACAATATGCAAAAATGTTGGAACCAATTTAAGAAAAACATCATAACAATTAACTGAAATGTAAATCTATCCTACAAACTAAGTTCATAAAACTTTAATAACTCTGTAAAATTATAATTCTATGTTAACCAGTTAAATGAACCTTTTTGAAAAAACTCTGTTAAACTTTGAAACTTTGTAAACCGTTGTGATGGCGAAACCGACAAATAAATAAATAACTTAGTATTACTGTTATTATAAATCATTCTCATCTCTTCATTTTGTAAAGTTTTAGTTATTTTTGGCATATTTATTTACTTATGTACCACTTATGTACCACCTGCTCACAGCTCTAGGTAGGTGACAGGAAATCACATTTCATAATAAAAATTAAAAACACAATAAAACAACACTGCTATATAAGAAACCTAAGCTCTAATGCTGGAAAGTCTTAAGGGGCTGCACTATTCTATATACTTCTCTCTGATGGTGCGCTTATACATTAAAAGCTAAACGTGAAAGATGGGTCTTAAGCAACTTTTAAGTTGCACAAATCTCATGTTGGAATGAAGGAGACATATGTCCATTATTATTGCTGTTATAAAGGAGAGATCCTTCGTCTGGGCAGCAAGGCTAGGCTGCAGTTTTACACCACACTACGGACATGATAGCAGGCAGAACTAGGGACATTATCAAGCCACGTTTCATTTTCGTCCGTTCACTCCAATCATCTTTTTCACCTTTCCTCTGTCCTTCTGTCCAGTGATATTTTCAGCCTAGAATACACTTTAGTGAATATTTCTATGGAAGTTGTGTGTGTTAGATCTGATAGAAGATTATTACAGAGCCCACATCTCTGGATCTGTAAGAAAATCAGGTGTCTCAATGGGAGCTTGATCTCCCCCATCTCTGGTCCTGCCACTTTCTCTTCTTCTTGGTTCACCTATGTGCCTGTCTGCTGCTGATTCTTCTTTTCCTCACCCCTGAAATCTGGAAGGCTTGGAGTTAGGATACTTAGGAAGCTGAAGGGGGGCTGAAAGGAAGAGAAGGAATCTCAGGGTAAGGATGTGCAGATTACGGAATAAACAATGAAAAATAAACAATGAAAAATAAAACAATGTATTTCTTTTCCAAAGCAGCCAGAATGGGAAAGGATGCCAGCTTCCCCCATTAACAGCTTATGTTTCTGGGGCTGTTATTTGGGGGAGAGGGTGAAAGAATGGCTCATCTTGTGCATGCTACCTCTTGAAGATATACGACTCAAAAATTCACTAAGGAAGGAAACATGCAGAAATTGTCACCGTTAATGACATTTCATTGTGAAGAATTAATGAATTATCAGCAGTGCTTGTAAAGGCAGTCCAGTCCAGAATAAACTTGTGCATGACAAAAGAAAGAAAGAAACCCCTAGGCTTAGTGCATGTCCCCTATTTTGTTTATCTCTCTTAAGGTTGGATATGAGGTGTACATAGTATTCAAGCAGAAGTATTCACCTGTTTGCATGTCCAGACTTACCAGCGTGTCTGTGAAGTCTAGAAAGTGGGGGCCACCAAAAGGAGCCCCACCATGGTGACTGCATGAAGAAAATGCAGGAGCTCCGCATAGGGCAGCGTCAGTGGGCTGACAATACTGTTCAGCTCGCAGCAGTGTCCGTCCAGCAGGAAAGTTGGTGAAAATCACTAGAGAGTGGCTGAAATTTTTGGAAGCCGTCTGATTTCACGGTGACTCCCTTCAATATCCCAGGGCTGAAGCCTGGGTTCTGTGTGGAAAGATCTGGGCTGCGAAGGCTTTGTGGAGGAGCTTCAGAGGTTGAATCAGGGGCAAGGTTCCAGGACACATCCTTCTATATTCAATGTTAATGCATTGCTCACAATAGATTCCCCCCTCACCCTGCCCCAGCAAAACCCTCAATTTTCATCATACTGCCATACTGTAATAAATAAATTAAATTAATCGGTGAACTTCTGAACCTCAATTATAACAATTTTTTTATTCACTATTATTTTTCAAAATCTTAAAGAGGTGGAATTAGTTAATTTCTACAAATACTGATCTTTTCCCTCCTTCCAAAAATGATTTGGCTTTAATAATCCCCTCCCCTTCAAAAATATGTGATATTGATTTCCAGATTTTTAGCCTAGAATTATTCGTTCTTATTTTCATTTCAGAAGAGCGAGCATTGACCCAAACTCTCACAATAACAATTAATGTAAGGAAGCAGAAGGCTTTCCCTTACCTGCAAACTGAATGCTCCCTCCTCCTTCATCTGTGCATCTGTAGGGATCCGGCAGGAATACTTAACCGGTTTCAAAGCCTTTGGGAGCAGTCGCTGGGGGCAGTGGAGGAGCACTGAATAAGTCACTAGCCACAGCTTTAGGCTGCTATAATCTCTCCCAGGACCATTTGTTACATTGGAACTGGAAGATCAGGTCCAAAGTGATCTGGGATGGGGCAGCGAGTGCAAAGCAATCAGGAGTTACCTGTCCAGGTTTAATTGTGTCAGGCAGCTCAGCTTCTCTGGGAAGTAAACACGTCTCTTTCCCTTTTCCAGGATGTTGGACAATTATCTTGTGGAATTAATTCAGTCAATAATTAAAATAATATCTCCTATGATTTTTGGTAAGATTATTTTTTTCAGATGATGACGGCCATAACCTTCTGTTGGAAGGTGGTGCTCAGGGAAAAAGCATTGTTTGTTCAGTGCTGGGCAGCAAAAATTCAGTGTAAAAGACCAACATTTAGGATGTACGAACTGAAGAATGGCAGGGGCAGGAGGGGAGTGAGACACTAATGTGCTCCAATCAAGAGAGAGGCATTGGGGCGATGGGGTCTGACGATCTCAAGGTAGGGAAACAGTGAGATAAGGCAGTGGTCAGAGCCACGGGGATGCTGGGTGCACAGGGAGAGGCAAAACCTGCAGGAAAAAGGAAGTGATGAACTTCTGTACAAGTCATTGGTGAGACCTCTCCAGGCCCCTGTTTACTAAACCACATTAAACCTGACCCAGGCTTTAACAATTAATATGCATTAAAGTGGCATGAAGGTGCCCTAACAATTTACTATAAACATGGATTTTTTTTTGTATTTATTAAGAAGTTTCCCCACCTAAAATAAATTGATTAATATGCATTATTGTGGTAATCAGGTTATTTAAATGTGATTCCAGATGCAATGAGTAAAAAAGCAGATTAATTCCATCATTAATGTAAAACTTCATTTCAAGAGATGCACTTAAAGATGGTTTTAAACACCCACCTTAAGCACTACTCACCCAAATTACAGCACTGCTTCCTCCCAACCAGTACTGAGCCAGTGTCCCAGCATGGTGTTAGGGGACACTCTTCCCTCCGGGTCAGTACTGACCCAGTGTCTCAGCATGGTGTTAGGGGACACTCTCCCCTCTGAGCCAGCACTAACCCAGTGTCCCAGCATGGTGTTAGGGGACACTCTTCCCTCCGAGTCAGTACTGACCCAGTGTCTCAGCATGGTGTTAGGGGGCACTCTTCCCTCTGAGCCAGTTCTGACCCAGTGTCTCAGCATGGTGTTAGGGGGCACTCTTCCCTCCGAGTCAGTACTGACCCAGTGTCTCAGCATGGTGTTAGGGGGCACTCTTCCCTCTGAGCCAGTACTGACCCAGTGTCTCACCATGGTGTTAGGGGACACTCTTCCCTCCGAGTCAGTACTGACCCAGTGTCTCAGCATGGTGTTAGGGGACACTCTCCCCTCTGAGCCAGCACTGACCCAGTGTCCCAGCATGGTGTTAGGGGACACTCCTCCCTCTGAGCCAGTACTGACCCAGTGTCTCAGCATGGTGTTAGGGGGCACTCTTCCCTCTGAGCCAGTTCTGACCCAGTGTCTCAGCATGGTGTTAGGGGGCACTCTTCCCTCCGAGTCAGTACTGACCCAGTGTCTCAGCATGGTGTTAGGGGGCACTCTTCCCTCTGAGCCAGTACTGACCCAGTGTCTCAGCATGGTGTTAGGGGACACTCTTCCCTCCGAGTCAGTACTGACCCAGTGTCTCAGCATGGTGTTAGGGGACACTCTCCCCTCTGAGCCAGCACTGACCCAGTGTCCCAGCATGGTGTTAGGGGACACTCCTCCCTCTGAGCCAGTACTGACCCAGTGTCTCAGCATGGTGTTTGGGGGGCACTCTTCCCTCTGAGCCAGTACTGACCCAGTGTCTCAGCATGGTGATAGGGGACACTCTCCCCTCTGAGCCAGTACTGACCCAGTGTCTCAGCATGGTGTTAGGGGACACTCTCCCCTCTGAGCCAGCACTGACCCAGTGTCCCAGCATGGTGTTAGGGGACACTCCTCCCTCTGAGCCAGTACTGACCCAGTGTCTCAGCATGGTGTTTGGGGGCACTCTTCCCTCTGAGCCAGTACTGACCCAGTGTCTCAGCATGGTGATAGGGGACACTCTCCCCTCTGAGCCAGTACTGACCCAGTGTCTCAGCATGGTGTTTGGGGACACTCTTCCCTCTGAGCCAGCACTGACCCAGTGTCCCAGCATGGTGTTAGGGGACACTCTTCCCTCCGAGTCAGTACTGACCCAGTGTCTCAGCATGGTGTTAGGGGACACTCTTCCCTCTGAGCCAGTACTGACCCAGTGTCCCAGCATGGTGTTAGGGGACACTCTTCCCTCCGAGTCAGCACTGACCCAGTGTCCCAGCATGGTGTTAGGGGACACTCTTCCCTCCGAGTCAGTACTGACCCAGTGTCTCAGCATGGTGTTAGGGGACACTCTTCCCTCTGAGCCAGTACTGACCCAGTGTCTCAGCATGGTGTTAGGGGGCACTCTTCCCTCCGAGTCAGTACTGACCCAGTGTCTCTGCATGGTGTTAGGGGACACTCACCCCTCTGAGTCAGCACTGATCCAGTGTCCCAGCATGGTGTTAGGGGACACTCTTCCCTCTGAGCCAGTACTGACCCAGTGTCTCAGCATGGTGTTAGGGGACACTCTTTCCTCTGAGTCAGTACTGACCCAGTGTCTCAGCATGGGGTTAGGGGACACTCTTCCCTCCGAGTCAGTACTGACCCAGTGTCCTGGCATGGTGTTAGGGGACACACTTCCCTCCGAGTCAGTACTGACCCAGTGTCTCGGCATGGGGTTAGGGGACACTCTTCCCTCCGAGTCAGTACTGACCCAGTGTCCCAGCATGGTGTTAGGGGACACTCTTCCCTCTGAGTCAGTACTAACCCAGTGTCCCAGCATGGTGTTAGGGGACACTCTTCCCTCTGATCCAGTACTGACCCAGTGTCCCAGCATGGTGTTAGGGGACACTCTCCCCTCTGAGCCAGCACTAACCCAGTGTCCCAGCATGGTGTTAGGGGGCACTCTTCCCTCTGAGCCAGCACTCACCCAGTGTCCCAGCATGGTGTTAGGGGACACTCTTCCCTCTGAGTCAGTACTGACCCAGTGTCCCAGCATGGTGTTAGAGGACACTCTTCCCTCCGAGTCAGTATTGACCCAGTGTCCCAGCATGGTGTTAGGGGACACTCTTCCCTCCGAGTCAGTACTGACCCAGTGTCTCAGCATGGTGTTAGGGGGCACTCTTCCCTCTGAGCCAGTACTGACCCAGTGTCCCAGCATGGTGTTAGGGGACACTCACCCTCTGAGCCAGCACTGACCCAGTGTCCCAGCATGGGGTTAGAGGACACTCTTCCCTCTGAGTCAGCACTGACCCAGTGTCCCAGCATGGTATTGGTAGCGGGCCCGAAACGCTGGAACTCCATGACTGAAGAGCTAAGAATAACAATGGACAGAAAGAAATTTAAGGTGATTTGTAAACTTGGCTATTCAAAAATGCCTAAAAATTAACATAATTTAATCTATCAGAATTAAAAAAATTATAAAATAATCCGCTCTGTATAATAATCCCACTGTGAATTTATCTGTATTCCCGATAACCACTTTTATTTTATATATGTGTCTGACTTGTGTTTTTATTTATAACAGTTTTATGTTAATATGTGAACTATTGTGATCATGTGAATTTCATGTAGAATGACAGTATATAAAGTATCTAAATAAATAAATATTAGGGGATCACTCAGTTTCCCAGCATGGTGTTAAGGGCAACCATCCCTCTTTTTTTTAATTATTTCTTTATTTCTAAATTAATAATCAAGAACTTTGACATAATAGTCTCCAATTGCCACAATGATATATATATATATATATATTAGAGATGTGAATCGTGTCCTCGATCGTCTTAACGATCGATTTCGGCTGGGAGGGGGAGGGAATCGTATCGTCGCTGTTTGGGTTTTTAAAATATCGTTAAAATCGTTAAAATCGTGAACCGGCACACTAAAACACCCTAAAACCCACCCCGACCCTTTAAAATAAATCCCCCACCCTCCCGAACCCCCCCAAAATGCCTTAAATTACCTGGGGGTCCAGCGGGGGTCCGGAATGACCTCCTGCAATCGAATCGTGTTGTCTTCAGCCGGCGCCATTTTGCGCCGCCATTTTGCAAAATGGCGCCGGCCAAAGACAACACGATTCGACTGCAGGAGGTTGTTACGGACCCCCGCTGGAGTTTTGGCAAGTCTTGTGGGGGTCAGGAGGCCCCCCCAAGCTGGCCAAAAGTCCCTGGGGGTCCAGCGGGGGTCCGGGAGCGATCTCCTGCCGCAAATCGTTTTTCCATACGGAAAATGGCGCCGGCAGGAGATCGACTGCAGAAGGTCGTTCCGGACTTCGCGGCAGCAGATCACTCCCGGACCCCAGGGACTTTTGGCCAGCTTGGGGGGGGCCTCCTCACTCCCACAAGACTTGCCAAAAGTCCAGCGGGGGTCCGGAACGACCTTCTGCAGTCAATCTCCTGCTGGCGCCATTTTCCGTATGGAAAAACGATTCGCGGCAGGAGATCGCTCCCGGACCCCCGCTGGACACCCAGGGACTTTTGGCCAGCTTGGGGGGGCCTCCTGACCCCCACAAGACTTGCCAAAAGTCCAGCGGGGGTCCGGAACGACCTCCTGCAGTCGAATCGTGTTGTCTACGGCTGGCGCCATTTTGCGCCGCCATTTTGCAAAATGGCGGCACAAAATGGCGCCGGCTGAAGACAACACGATTCGATTGCAGGAGTTCGTTCCGTACCCCCGCTGGACCCCCAGGTAATTTAAGGCATTTTGGGGGGGTTCGGGAGGGTGGGGGATTTATTTTAAAGGGTCGGGGTGGGTTTTAGGGTGTTTTAGTGTGCCGGTTTTCCCACCCTCTCTCTTCCCCTCCCCCTTCTCCCGATTTACGATTTTTTGACGATAAATCAGGGGAATTGTTATTGTATCGTGGCTCTAACGATTTTTGACGATTTAAAATATATCGGACGATATTTTAAATCGTCAAAAAACGATTCACATCCCTAATATATATATATATATATATATGTAAGAAAAGAAGAAAATAAAAAGCATGACTGCTACTATATAGTCTGTTTATGGAGGGAGAGTTTATCTAGAAAACTAATATATCTAAGATATTTTAGAGAATAAAAATTATTCACAGTTCTCATTATTCCTATTCTACAAAAGGCTTTCCAACTGATAGGGGTCAAAGAAAATATATTTAACTCCTCCCAATTTAATGCTGCATTTACAGGGTAACTTTAATATAAAGTTTGCCTTAAGAGCTAAAACTCTCTGCTTCTTAGCAAGAAACAACTTTCTTTTAGTTTGCATTTCCTGATGATGTCAGGGGAAATCACAAGTTTCTTACTCATAAACACCACAACTTTATTTGGAAAGAAAAGCCTTAGTTTTAACTGTTTATCTGGTTACTGGTTGAAGGCGGCAACCTAAGTGGCTGTCTCAATCATTTCCTGCTGGGACTGCCCAAGGAAGGCTGTCAGATTGAATCTATTAGAATGCACTTGGTCATAAACACAGCTTCCTCAAAGGTGTCCACCTTCTCCCGGTCAGGTAGACAAAAATCTTATCGAAAGTGGGAACAGATTCTTTAGAATGCTTCAAATATTCTAGATAGAACTTTGCTAGCATCTCAATAGGAGAAATAAAAGGACACGTGGGGAAGTTTATAAAAAGCATGTTTAACCTTCTAGAATAATTTGCAAGGTTTTCTACTTTTTGATGTAAAATTATATTATCTTTCACTAATGATACATTTGTAGTTTGTAAAATGAAACACATCTTTAATTCTACAATTTTATCTCAACAATCTTTAATCTGCAAACAGAATGTTGGGAATTATTAGAAAGAGAATGGTGAACAAAACAGAAAATGTCATAATGCCTCTGTATTGCTCCATGGTGAGACTGCAACTTGAATACTGTGTACAATTCTGGTCGCCGCATCTCAAAAAAGATATAATTGCAATGGAGAAGGTACAGAGAAGGGCTACCAAAATGATAAGGGGAATGGAACAGCTCCCCTATGAGGAAAGACTAAAGAGGTTAGGATTTTTCAGCTTGGAGAAGAGATGGCTTAGGGAGGACATGATAGAGGTGTTTAAAATCATGAGAAGTCTAGAACGGGTAGATGTGAATAGGTTATTTACTCTTTCGGATAATAGAAAGACTAGGGGGCACTCCATGAAGTTAGCATGTGGCACATTTAAAACTAATCGGGGAAAGTTCTTTTTCACTCAACGCACAATTAAACTATGGAATTTGTTGCCAGAGGATGTGGTTAGTGCAGTTAGTATAGCTGTGTTTAAAAAAGGATCGGATAAGTTCTTGGATGAGAAGTCCATTACCTGCTATTAATTATGTTGACTTATATAATAACCACCACTATTATTAGTGGACTAGACTTAGTTTTTGGGTACTTGCCAGGTTTTTATGGCCTGGATTGGCCACTGTTGGAAACAGGATGCTGGGCTTGATGAACCATTGGTCTGACCCAGTATGGCATATTCTTATGTTCTTATGTTCTTATGTCTACTTCAAGGAAGGCTCCTTATAGGCGTCCGTAGAGGCGTCCATGTCCCCCGGACCCCCGGAGCCTCAGGATGCCTATCTGACGCCGGATGGGCATCCTTGTCCAGATGGGCGTCCATGTCCGTAGCCTCAGAGATGCCTATCTGACGCCGGATGGGCATCCTTGTCCAGATGGGCGTCCATGTCCGTAGCCTCAGAGATGCCCAGAGATGTACGCCCAGAGATGGACGGTACAGTTGAACCCTGGCCTGGCATGGCTCTCATCTCTCTGGTGTCCATAGAGGAGTCCATGTCCAGAGCCTCAGAGGTGCCCAGAGATGGATGATACAGTTGAACCCAAACAGAACAGAACAGTCTTGCTACTGGGCTCCCCATGTCCAGAGCCTTAGAGGTGCCCAGAGATGGATGATGCAGTTGAACCCAAACAGAACAGAATGGTCTTGCTGCTGGGCTCCCCTGTTGGCCTCTCCAATCTGCTGAGCATTTCTCATTCTGCTTCTCAACCAAATGAAAAATATCGCCAGAGCCAGTATATGCATGTTCTCCAGGGTGCTCCCCGGTATGAAGCTGACTGAACACCACACTAATACCAGGGTCAGGGTAGGCAGTAAATATTCAGGTTAAGGACGCGGTAAATAAGCTGGTTAAAAAGGCGATAATCTGGGCACACGTTACTGTATCAGAGGGAATATCTAAATCGATCATTAACATATCATATACATGCGGCGGGCGGAGACGGATACGCGTCCATTTCGGCAAGCGGTAAGGACGCGTAAAAGCCGATACTGAGTCACGGCTCCTCCTTTTGTGTCCAAAATTGCATCCAAAGCAGGTTAAAAACAGGGCAACCAGGCTTTACTGTATTGGCCCGTAAGCTAGATACTTTACTTTGATGCAGCTCCAGCACTGCTCTCTAATTCAATGGCGGGGGTGGAAGGTAAATAGAACCAAAAAGTTACTAATAAAGGCCAAGAGTATCAGATAAGTAAGAGAAAAAAATAAGTGTGAAAGCTTACTGGGCAGACTGAATGGGCCGTTTGGTCTCCTTCTGCCATTATTTCTGTGTTTCTATCAGGCCGACACAGTACAGTGCGCTCCAATGGAGCGCACTATTAGCCGTTATTTGGACGCGCATTTTGGACGTGCTAGCTTTACCTCTTATTCAGTAAGGAGTAATAGCGAGTCCAAAATGCTCGTCCAAGCCCCGCCCCACTGGAACCTAATAGCGCCGCAACATGCAAATGCATGTTGATGGCCCTATTAGGTATTCCTGCGCGATTCAGAAAGCAAAATGTGCAGCCAAGCCGCACATTTTGCTTTCAGAAATTAGTGCCTACCCAAAGGTAGGCGTTAATTTCTGCCGGCGCCGGGAAAGTGCACAGAAAAGCAGTAAAAACTGCTTTTGTTGTGCACCCTCCGACTTAATATCATGGCGATATTAAGTCAGAGGTCCCGAAAGTTTAAAAAGTAAGAGATAAAAAAAAAAAAATTAAAATGGCCTCGCAGCTGTTAGGTCGAAAACCGAATGCTCAATTTTGCTGGCAAAATTGAGCATCGGCTGTCAAACGCGCTGACAGCCACCACTTCTGTCAAAAAAGTGGCGTGCGCTAGTGTCCCTAGTGCCTCTTTTTACAGCTGGGCCTAATTTAAATAAAGTAAGATATTGAATCGCGTTTGCCTGCTCTCCTGCGTTTTTTCTGTATCGGCCCGTTTGTTAGCTGTGGCCTGAGAGCAGGATCTGCTCCAGCATTGTGCAATGTCGGGAACTGGGTGAGGCATCAAGTGAGTGCGGCAGCTGCAAGCTGGAATGAACATCAAGTTAGCTGAGTTTTAAGCCTCAGGACTAATAGGGTAAAAGGGAGGCAAGCTAGCTAGGGGAATTAGGAAGTCCTCTCCTTTACTGGACCAAACTGGGGAAAGAGGTAAATGTGTTGGCATGCGTATCTACTAACATTCCTTTCACTTATATGCTCATGTCATCATATGTGCGCAGATGAATGTGTCAGTATAAAATCATGCACACATGTATGGATATATAGCCAGCTTTATAACACATGCACATATGTTATACATTTGTCGTGTCCTTGTTAATGCTGCTGGCAAATGTGCACTTGTGCAGATCTTAAATTTTACTTCTAAGCTTTTTTCTACCCTTTGTCTAACATTTTATAATAAACACAAACTCTAAGCCTTTACCTACCCTTTAGCTTGCTTTTTATAACAAACACACAAACTAAGGGGGTCATTTATCAAAGTGCTATATGGCATTTTTGCATGCGTTAAGCACCTTTAAAGCATGTGAAAACCCCTTAACACATGCAAAAACGCCTTTAATGCATGCAATAGCACCATAACTCATAAGAACATAATAACATTATGTTCTTATACTTCAAAAAAATACTTCAAAAATACTTCAAAAAATATGAAAACAAAAGAAGGCTTCCACAAGCATCATATTCTAAAACACCTTAAACCTCTTTTATTCCCACAAGACTTCAGAACTGTCCTACAATCTCTAATCTTTTAAATGGAACATTAACTCTATTTCAGTGTAAATTAACATCGCTATATTACATCTCATATCATAACAACCTTCAAGTGCCTCTCTTGATAACTGACTTACGTTATTCTTCTTGTCTACCTGTTAATAATCTATATCTGAGACTGAAATGTATCCAGTTTTTGTAAACTTATTAATAAGTTAACACAGAAATGTTATATTTACTAAGTTGTTTGTTTAATGTAAACCGGAGTGAAGGCAACATGCTATACTTCGGCATAGAAAAGAATCTAAATAAATAAATAAATAAACATAAGAAATTGCCATACTGGGTCAGACCAAGGGTCCATCAAGCCTAGCATCCTGTTTCCAACAGAGGCCAAACCAGGCCACAAGAACCTGGAGAATTTCCCAAACACTAAGAAGATCCCATGCTATTGATGCAATTAATAGCAGTGGCTATTCCCAAAGGAACAGATTTTCAGAGCCCTGCTCGCCTAAATCCGGGCGGATTTAGGCGAGCAGGGCCCTGTGCGCCGGTGCGCCTATGTTCAATAGGCCTACCGGCGCGCGCAGACCCCGGGACTCGCGTAAGTCCCGGGGTTTTCCGGGCCCGGGGGCGTGGTTATGGCCCGGGGCGGTCCGGGGGCGTGGCCGCGCCCTCCAGACCCGCCCCCAGGTCGCGTCCCGGCGCGCTAGCGGCCCGCTGGCGCGCGGGGATTTACGCCTCCCTCCGGGAGGCGTAAATCCCCCAACAAAGGTAAGGAGGGTGTTTAGACAGGGCCGGGCGGGTGGGTTAGGTAGAGGAAGGGAGGGGAAGGTGAGGGGAGGGCATTAGAGGAATCCCTCCGAGGCCGCTCCAATTTCGGAGCGGCCTCGGAGGGAATGGGGGTAGGCTGCGCGGCTCGGCGCGCGCCGGCTATATAGAATCGATAGCCTTGCGTGCGCCGATCCGGGATTTTAGCGGATATGCGCGACTACGCGCGTATCTACTAAAATCCCGCGTACTTTTGCTTGCGCCTGATGCACCAGCAAAAGTACGCCTATTCGCGCGGTCTGAAAATCTACCCCAAAGTAAACTTGATTAATAGCCATTAATGGACTTCTCCTCCAAGAACTTATCCAAACCTTTTTTGAACCCAGCTATAGTAACTGTACTAACCACATCCTCTGGCAACAAATTCCAGAGCTTAATTGTGCATTGAGTGAAAAAGAATTTTCTCCGATTAGTCTTAAATGTGCTACTTGCTAACTTCATGGAATGCCCCCTAGTCCTTCTGTTATTCGAAAGTGTAAATAACCGATTCACATCTACTCGTTCAAGACCTTTCATGATCTTAAAGACCTCTATCATATCCCCCCTCAGCCGTCTCGTCTCCAAGCTGAACAGCACTAACCTCTTCAGTCTTTCCTCATAGGGGAGCTGTTCCATCCCCTTTATCATTTTGGTTGTCCTTCTCTGTACCTTCTCCATCGCAACTATATATTTTTTGATATGCGGCGACCAGAATTGTACATAGTATACAAGGTGCGGTCTCACCATGGAGCAATATAGAGGAATTATGACATTTTCTGTTTTATTAACCATTCCTAAAATTCTGTTTGCTTTTTTGACTACTGCAGTACACTGAGCAGACAATTTTAAAGTATTATCCACTATGATGCCTTGATCTTTTTCCTGGGTGGTAGCTCCTAATATGGAACCTAACATCATGTAACTACATCATGGGATATTTTTCCCTATATGCAACACCGTTCACTTGTCCACATTAAATTTCATCTGCCATTTGGATGCCCAGTCTTCCAGTCTTACAAGGTCCTCCTGTAATGTATCACAGTCCGCTTGTGATTTAACTACTCTGAATAATTTTATATCATCCACAAATTTGATAACCTCAATCATCGTATTCCTTTCCAGATCTTTTATAAACATGTTAAAAAGCACCGGTCCAAGTACAGATCCCTGAGGCACTCCACTGTTTACCCTTTTCCACTGAGCAAATTGACCATTTAATCCTACTCCATGTTTTAATCCTACTCCATGTTTTAATCCACGACTGTCGCTCCCTGTGACAAAGTGAGGGCAAAAGCGTTGACTGCCAGTATGGCGCCGATCGCCTTTGCCCTCACTTTGTCACAGGGAGTGACCGGCGCTCCCTGTGACAAAGTGAGGGCAAAAGCGATCGGCGCCATTTTGAAACCAGTCCATCTCCGGCACAGAGGGTATGATTGAAGGAATGGCTCCCGGAGCCCCCGCTAGACCACCAGGTACATGTAAAAGGTTTTTTTGGGGGGGGTCGGGAGGGTGGGAGAAGCAAAGGGGTAATTTGTAAAAGGTCGAGGTGGGGTTTTTTTTTATCGGGCCATCGGCGCCATTTTTATCAGTGGTAGCCAAAATGGCGCCGATGGCCTGAGTGCGGGAGATCGCGCCGGGAAACCCCCCCCCCCACTGGACCACCAGGTAATTTAACATTTTGGGGAGGGGTTCGGGAGGGTGGGAGCGCAAAGGGGTCATTTGTAAAGGGTTGGGGTGGGGTTTTTTTTATCTGCTCAGGCCTCACTAAAAAATTAACGATCTGATTTTTTTCTCCCTCCATCCGAACCTGATCGTTAAAACAATCGGGCACATGATTCACATCTCTATTGTCAATTATTACACCTAGGTTTCTGGCTTTTCCATTTAGTTCCGCTATCTGGTCCTTTTTCAGTTTGATGGGATTCTGTATTAATTCAGTTGTTTTTCTTTCAAGGTGTATGAATTCTGTCTTTTCAATATTAATTACCAGTTCCATTTGGCTTAATAGTTGTTTTCTTATATCTAGGTATACCATTGCTAAGTTTAGTGTTTTTTCAATTGTTTCCTCTATTGGAAGGATTAGCTGAATGTCGTCAGCATATATGTAATGTACGATACCTAGTCCTGCCAAGAGGTGGCATAGAGGCAGCATGTAGATATTAAATAGAGTTGCCGAAAGTGCTGACCCTTGTGGGACCCCCGTCATTAGCTTGATTTTGTCTGATATTGTGTTTTTTATCTGTACTTGAAAAAATCTATTGTGTAGGTAGAAGCAGAACCATTCAATTGTTTTGTTTTGTAGTCCTATTTCTTCAAGCCTTTTTATTAGTATGCTGTGATGTACTGTGTCAAATGCTGCTGACAGGTCTAGTAATATCATAATGTAGTGTTTTCCGCTATCAAACCCTCGTAGTACATTATCTGTTAGTGAGATTAGTAATGTTTCAGTGCAATAGTGTTTTCTGAAGCCGTGTTGTGAGGGGTAAAGTATGTTATTGTTGTCTAGATATTCTGCCAGTTGCTTTTGTACTGTTTTTTCTATTAATTTAGCAAGCATGGGTAAGTTTGAAACAGGTCTCTAGTTACTTAATTCCAAATAAATGGTACAACCAGTAAATCTATAACTAGTATCTAAATCTTTCACCAGATATTTGTAGGCCCCTTATTCCAAGGGTCTGTATAGCATCACAGACTCTGTTGTGGTCCAGGGTCACCTTGCTTTAATTTATAACCTCATTTCATTTTTTTCGTTTTAATGATAAAATCTACCAAAAGTCTCGATGTAATAAAAGTCTCAATGTACTCTTATTAATTTTTCAAAACATGCACATTATCCACAGATATAACAGGAGCTCTAATACTCATCCGTTAGTTGGTCACCCGACATGATCATGTTTCGGACAAAAAATGTCCTGCTTCAGGGGTTGCCCTTCAACATTTCTCCGAGAACCATCCCGTATTTGCTCCTCCCATTCGAGCCTTCTTTTCTTCTGTTTCAATGGATGCAAGAATAAACTGGTGCGAAACGAGCCATATTTCCTTCTATGTTGACTAATACAACTTGTGCCTTCTTGTATTCCTAGCTTACATGTCCGTCTTTAATTCACAACAGCCCTAGAGCTGTGTGTCCTCCTGAAATGGCATCCCACCGGAGGTGATCCTCTTATACCCCTACAACCGGAAATGACCTCAGGGCCTTCAGTCCTCTTTCAAGTCTGGGTAATGCCTCTCTAAATCACCCACTTTACCGCCTTCCATAGACTGCAGTCTTCTTCCACGTCCTCTATTCCTAGTGTTGCCTCCGTATTAACCAGTCACATGGTTTCATTCGCTGTCTTCTTTCACGTCGACCAATTTCGGGTTGTACCTCTCCAACTCACCCGCTTCCCTAACTGCAGTTCTCTTTCACGTCTTACTGAGTCACATGGTTTCATTCGCTGTCTTCTTTCACATCGGCGAAATTCGGGTTGTACCTCTCGGAGAAATTCGGGTTGTACCTCTCGGAGAAATGTTGAAGGGCAACCCCTGAAGCAGGACATTTTTTGTCCGAAACATGATCATGTCGGGTGACCAATTAACGGATGAGTATTAGAGCTCCTGTTATATCTGTGGATAATGTGCATGTTTTGAAAAATTAATAAGAGTACATTGAGACTTTTAGTACATCGAGACTTTTGGTAGATTTTATCATAAAACGAAAAACAAGAAAATGAGGTTATAAATTAAAGCAAGGTGACCCTGGACCACAACAGAGTCTGTGATGCTATACAGACCCTTGGAATAAGGGGCCTACAAATATCTGGTGAAAGATTTAGATACTAGTTATAGATTTACTGGTTGTACCATTTATTTGGAATTGTGGATACACATTACGGTACACTAGAATACAGTGGTTCTTGTGGAGAAGAGGTTGTGATTGCTATAGTTACTTAAGACATTTGGGTCACTGTTCTTTTTCTTCAGTATTGGTTTAATTATTGCACCTTTAAGAAAGTCTGGCATTAGTCCTTCACTAAGCGATAGGTTAATTATTTTTGCTATAGTATAGGATAAAGATGTGCAATCGTTTATCACGAATTAGGCAATTACAAAGAAATTGCCTAATTAGTCCTGGTTCGGGGGCCCCGAAACCCGAAAAGGATTTTCACCAAATTTCGGGGAAAATCCGTTTTTCAGGTTTGTATGGGGAGAGAGGCACATTTTTTTTTTAAAAAATTAAAAACCACCCCAAACATTAACATTAACTATAATAACACCCCCCCCCCCCGCCCATCCCGATCCCTCCCCAAGACTTACCTACATCCCTGGTGGTCTAGCGGGGTCCCGGCGGTGCCATTTGTTCCTCCGTGGCATGCCCGGTGTGCTACTGCTAGTGCTAGCCATGCTCAAAATGGTGCCGAATAGCCTCTGAACTAGTATGTTGCAGGTGCTACCGGTGCCATTGGTCAGCCCCTGTCACATGGTAGGAGAACCGACCAATGGCGCTGAAAGCCCCTGTGACATACTATGGGCAAAGGCTATCGGTGCCATTTTGATTATTGGCAGCCGACAACGAAATTGCTCCCAGACCCCTGCTGGACCCCCAGGGATTATTGGCAAGCCTTGGGGGGGGGGAGGGTCAGGAGCCCCCCCAAGCTGTCCAAAAAGCTTGCCAATAATTCCTGGGGGTCCAGCGGGGGTCCGGGAATGATGTCGTCATCGGCTGCCAATAATCAAAATGGCGCCGATAGCCTTTGCCCATACTATGTCACAGGGGCTACCGGCGCCATTGGTCAGCCCCTGTCACATGGTAGGAGAACCGACCAATGGCTCCAAAAGTCCCTGTGACATAGTATGGGCAAAGGCTATCGGCGCCATTTTGATTATTGGCAGCCGACGACGACATCGCTCCCGGACCCCCGCTGGACCTCCAGAGATTATTGGCAAGCTTTTTGGCCAGCTTGGGGGGGGGGCCTCCTGACCCCCCCCCCCCCCAAGGCTTGCCAATAATCCCTGGTGGTCTAGTGGGGGTCCGGGAGCAATTTCATTGTCGGCTGCCAATAATCAAAATGGCGCCGATAGCCTTTGCCCATACTATGTCACAGGGGCTTTCGGCGCCATTGGTCGGTTCTCCTACCATGTGACAGGGGCTGACCAATGGCACCGGTAGCCCCTGTGACATAGTAGTTCAGAGGCTATTCGGCACCATTTTGAGCATGGCTAGCACTAGCAGTAGCACACCGGGCACGCCACGGAGGGACAAATGGCACTGCTGGGGCTCCGCTGGACCACCAGGGATGTTGGTAAGTTTTGGGGAGGGATCGGGATGGGGGGGGTGTATGTAATGTATTAAAATTAATTTAAATGCGTGGGGTGGGTTTTTTTTTAGCTTCGTTTTCCCACGTCGTTTTTTGGCCCGGTTTCGGTTTTCCCCGTTTAGTTTTTTTTTTCAAAAAAACTAAACGATAAAAAACTAACTTTACCACGAAGTATCCGAGTGAAAAAACGACCCGGTAGAAAAAAACAAAGCACATCTCTAGTATAGGAGGTTATATCATCTAGTTTTTTTATGTCCATGGTGGGAATGGTGTCAATCTTATGTGGAGCGGGGTTCAAATTTTTTTATCATGGATTCCACTTCTCTCTGGGATACCTCGTCAAATGTGTCCCATGGTGTTACATCTCTTTTGTGCATTTTAATTTCCTGCTTAGTTAAGATCGGTATCTTTGCTTTAAGGCTAGTGATTTTATCTGAGAAATACTGTGCTATTTCATTCATTTATTTTCTTTAGGGGTTTGGGGCGCCTCTGTGTTATCATTAGTCAGATTTTTTTACTATGTTAAATAGAGCTCTTGGGTTGTTTGTAAATTTCTCAATTTTTGTGCTAAAGAATTGTTTTTTTGCGTCGAGAATTACTTTTTTATAATAAGCTAGTTGTTTCCTAAATTTGGTTAGGTTTTCTGCTGATTTGTCTTTTTTCCATTTTTTTTTTTTTTCTCAGACTTTGTTTAATTTCCTTTATCCTCTCGTTAAACCATGGGTTTTTTGTTTTAGGCGCGTATATTTGCATTGTTTTTGTGGGGTTAATGTCATCAGCCAATTTATTCGTGCTAGTCAGCCATTCTGTAGTTGCAGTTACACAGTCTTTGTGGTCAAAGTGTATTAGCGTCTCTTCTAGTTTATATTTTAATGTTTCAATGTTAAAAGGTGGACGATATTTAAACTCTAATGTTTTATTTTCCTGTATTTCTTTTGGTTTTATGCATTTAATAGTGGACTGAATTAGGAAATGGTCTGACCATGGGATTTGCTTATATTTAGTGTTCATGTGTTCAAAGAAGCTATGGTTGATGTAAGTGAGGTCCAGTGAGTGTCCCGCTTTGTGAGTAGGTCTATCTGTGATTAATGTGAATCCTAGTGCTGTCATCAAATCGTTTAGTGTTTGGCATGTATTAGATAGTGGATTTGTGTCCATGTGAAGGTTGAAATCTCCAAGCATGATAGTTGGTTTGGAGGGGTTTAGATTAATTGTTAAATATTCAATTAGTGGTGATATGTTTAGCTCAAGTAAGCTGGGGGGACAATAGATAAGGATATTTGAGTATGTTCGGTGTCAAATATTGCGATTTCATGGTTACGAGGTGGTATTGTTGGTATTAGTTTACATTTGAATTTTTTTTCAATAATTAGTACTAAGCCGCCTCCGCGTTTGTTCATTCTCATGTATGCTAATTATAATTGTATTTAACTATGTTTTTATGTTAACCCACATGTACAGTATAACCCTGGTTTCCCACACCCTCTAATCCCACTCCCCCTCCCCTCCACCCCCCCCCCCCCCTTTTTCATCCCCTCCCCTGTTTATTGTTTATTGTATCAGGTTCATTGTAAAGCCCTGTTGGCTATTTTATTGTTCTATGGAAACCGATGTGATGTTTTCCTAACGAATGTCGGTATACAAAACCTTCAAAATAAATAAATAAATAAATAATTCTGGGGATTGAGAATACGTTATAATTTGGTGTGCAATTTGATTTTTTAGGATAATATCCAATTTTTTTAACCAAGATTCGGTGATAGCTATGAAATTTGGTTTCATGTCATACAGTAGGTCAGTTACTATTGGGAATTTTTTTGTAATTGAGCATTAACTAGAAGGAATGTTAACGTTAACAGTTTATTCAGATTCAATGTGTTTGGGTTTTTTGTCCTTTTTACTTGGACGAGGTTACTAAGTTTTGGGTTCTCATTCGCTACTGAATTTTGTTTGTTTGTTTTTCTTAAGTAATTGTAATAGTTGTATTTACCTTTGTGGATGCAAACCTCAATGGGTTTTGTTACTTGTCCATCTCTTTCTCTTACCAGTTCCATCATGTTTTGATTTGGTGTGAGCTTCTATGGTCCTTTTTCGTATTGGGCGTACTTCAGGCGTACAAAGGAGCGTACAAAGGGGCATGACCCTTTGTCGCGCTCCTTCGGCGTTTGACGCAGGCGCACAATGCCTCCGGTCTTGGGCTTCTTTTAGCCTCTTCCTGGTGTGCTCAGCGACGTCAGCACGTCGGGAGTGTCAGCCGGGGGGGGGGGGGGGGGGCGGGGTCACCCTCATTGTTACGGTCTGGGAGCCTCGGAAGCCGTGCCTGTTAGAGAGAGAGAGAGAGCAGACAGAAAGGAAAAAAAAAACCCAGCGATTTTACTCCTTTAGCCTCTGGGTTTTCTTTGAGGCAGCAGGTAGTCCCCTGCTCCTCCAGTCTCAGGCTTCTTTAAAACCCCTTCCTGGTGTGCTCAAGCGACGTCAGCACGTCGGGAGCGTCAGCCAGGGGAGTGCGGGGTCACCCTCGTTGTTCCGGTCCGGGAGCCTCGGGAGCCGTGCTTGTTAGCGAGAGAGAGGAGAGCAGACAGAAAGGAAAAAAAACAGTGATTTTACTACTCCTTTAGCCTCTGGGTTTTCTTCAAGGCAGCAGGTAGTTCCCCTGCTCCTCTGGTCTTGGGCTTCTTTTAACCCCTTCCTGGTTGTGCTCAGCGACGTCAGCAATTGGGAGCTGAGGGACTTTGTGAAATGCCTTCTGAAAATCTAAATATACTACATCTACTGGTTCACCTTTATCCACATGTTTATTAACCCCTTCAAAAAAAATGAAGCAGATTTGTTAGGCAAGACTTCCCTTGGGTAAATCCTTGTTGACTTTTTTAAATATTGGGGTTACATTGGCCACCCTCCAGTCTTCAGGTACAATGAATGATTTTAATGATAGGTTACAAATTTTAACTAATAGATCAGAAATTTCATTTTTGAATTCCTTCAGTACCCTAGGATGCAAACCATCTGGTCCAGGTGATTTGCTACTCTAGTTTGTCAATCTGGCCTACTACATCTTCCAGGTTCACAGTGATTTTGTTCAGTTCATCTGACTCTTCACCCCTGAAAAACCATCTCTAGAACTGGTATCTCTCCAACATTCTCATTAGTAAACACGGAAGCAAAGAATTCATTTAGTCTTTCTGCAATGGCCTTATCTTCCCTAAGAGCCCCTTTAACCCCTCGGTCATCTAATGGTCCAACCGACTCCCTCACAGGTTTCTTGCTTCAAATATATTTAAAAAGTTTTTATGAGTTTTTGCCTCTATGGCCAACTTCATTTCAAATTCTCTATTCGCCTGTCTTATCAGTGTTTTACACTTAACTTGACAATGCTTATGTTTATCCTATTTTCTTCAGATAGATCCTTCTTCCAATTTTTGAAGGATGTTTTTTTGGCTAAAATAGCCCCTTTTACCTCCCCTTTTAACATGACAGTAATCGTTTTGCCTTCTTTCCACCTTTCTTAATGTGTGGAATACATATGGACTGCGCCTCTAGGATTCTATTTTTAAATAATGTCCAAGCCTGTTGAACACTTTTAACCTTTGCAGATGCACCTTTCAGTTTTTTTTCTATTTCCTCATTTAATCAAAATTTCCCTTTTGAAAGTTTAGTGTTAGAGCTGCAGATTTACTTTTTTGTCCCCCTTCAAGTTATTATTTTAAATTTGATCATGTTATGATCACTGTTGCCAAGTGGCCCCACCACTGTTACCTTTCTCACCAAATCCTGTGTTCCACTAAGAATAAATCTAAAATAGTTCCCTCTCTTGTTGGTTTCTGACCAATTGCGCCATGAAGTAATCATTTATTACATCCAGGAACTTTATGTCTCTAGCAAGTCCTGATGTTACATTTACCCAGTCAATATTGGGATAATTGAAATCTCCCATTATTATTGCACTGACAAATTGTTTGCTTCCCTGATTCTCTTAGCATTTCATTATCTGTCTGACCATTTTGTCCAGGTGGACGGTAGTATACTCCTATCACTACACTCTTACCCAACATACATGGGATTTCTAACCAGAAACTGCCATCACATCCTGGGTCAGCATAACTCTTGAAATTGCTGACAACTATGCCCCATCTCCAGATGAAAAATACACCAATCCACAAAAAACCACCAACCCTGGTACACAAGAGAACTAAGAGCCTTAAAAAATACTCTCATGCAGCGAGAGAGAATCTGGGTCAAAGCCCCCTCACCCCAACTTGCCTCAAGCTACAAAACCCGCCCTTCACCACTATAGAATAACCACACTCAAAACCAACGAGACTTCTATGCCACCAAGATCCACGAATATATGTACAAACCCAAAAGCCCTCTCAATTATGTAGCTGACCTCACCAAGTCCTCCCAGCCCCCTATCCCTGATAACGAAGCCACCGCCAGGAGCGAAGAAATCGCCCATACTTTCCTTACAAAAATCACTACATCCTCCTCAGATTTCAACACCCATCTCCCACGACCGCCCCCCCTTCCCCCCCCCCTTCAACCTTCCCCCACTACGCCTACCCTCCAAACCTTCGACCTGACCTCCTCTAAAGAAGTGGAATCTATTCTCAGAAAACTCAAACCCGCTTCTCACCCCTCTGACACCATACCAACAAAAACCCTCCTCTCCATCCCAAACTCTATTTCCAAACCATCACAGCCATTATAAACTCTTCTCTCTCTTCAGGCTCTGTCCCAGATGCCCGCAAACAAGCAATTGTTAAGCCCCTCCTTAAAAAACCAGCGTGAGAACCCCAAAGACAACTGCCAACTTCCGCCCAATCTCAAAAACCTGCCATTCCTCTCCAAGGTTATGGAAAAGATTGTGAACATCCAACTTACAGAATATCTTGAAAAACATAACTTACTGCATCAGCCCAATATGGCTTCCGTAAGTACCTTAATACTGAAACTCTCCTGCTCTCCCTCATGGATCACATACTCATAGGCATGGACCAGGGCAACTGGTTACCACCCTACACATCCCGCCCTCCTCGACATCTCCAGCCGCCTTTGATACCATCAATCCACACTACCTCATCACAACCGCTTAACCGAAATAGGTATCTCAGGCCTAGCCCTGCTATTGGTTTAAATCCTACTATCAACCAAACTTTCGCTGTCAAAATAGGAAACAAACCAAATCCTGCTCTAAACCTACCCCTGTCTCAAGGTGTCCCCCAAGGCTCCTCTCTCTCTTCCACTCTCTTCAATATTTACCTCACACCACTATGTCAGCTCCTCACAAATCTTGGCTCTAAATTCTACCTTTACGCAGACGATGTGCAAATCCTCATACCCATTCACAACTCACTTACTGATGCCCTTGCATTCTGGAACACATGTCTTGCCACTATAAATTAACTTCTTACTAACATCCACCTTGCCCTAAACTCCTCCAAAACAGAGCTGCTCCTTCTTTCTCCCACCTACACCCTCCCAACCCCTGATCTCCAATGACCCAGCTTTCAATACCATATCGTCCCAACCCTCTGTAAGAGACCTTGGGGTAATTCTAGATCAACACTCAATCTAAAAAAACAGATCAACTCCATCCTCAAAGAAGGTTTCTTCAAGCTCAGTATTCTAAAGAAACTCAGAACCCTCCTCCACTATCATGATTTCCTGCAACCGTCATCCAAGCTACTCTTTCCTCTAAGCTAGACTACTGTAATGCCCTCCTCCTCGGACTACCCTCCTCTACTACAAAACCCTTACAAATGTTTCCAAAATGCTATCGCCAGGGTCATTACCAACTCACGGAAAGCTGATCACATTACCCCCCATACTCAAAGAGACCTTCACTGGCTCCCCATCGCATTCCCGTATTCTCTTTAAAATCCTTACCATAGTACACAAATCCATCTACTCCTACAACTCTAACTGGCTTGATGAACCCTTTTGCCCCATACGCCTCCGAACGACCCATTCGATCTGTCAACAAAGGCACCCTCTCAATACCTCCTATAAAAAAAGCCCACCTCTCCACCACAAGGGATCGCGCACTCTCCATTGCAGGCCCTAAACAATGGAACTCCCTCCCGATCACACTCAGACTTGAGCCATGCTACTCTAAGTTCAGAAGAAACTAAAGACGTGGCTCTTCCGACAAGCCTACCCAGATTAACTATCCCCCTTTCTCCCCTCCTTCAATTCCACCAACAGCCCCTACTTAAATGGAACCCAATTGTATATAGACTCTTGTAATTAGCCTGTTACCACTCAACACTTTATATATAGACCTGTGTAAATAGCCTGTTACAGTTTAAATTTAATGCTTGTATTTTTCAATGCCTTCTGCACTAATGTATTTAATCCCTCTCATTTTCCCTTCCTGTTTATTGTATTTTCAGCCTATTAGTTACAATGTGAACCGGTATGATGTTTGCATACTAATGCTGGTATATAAAAGTTTCAAATAAATAAATAAAATAAATATAGATTCTACTGAGCATTTAGGGGTAGATGCCCTGCACACATAAACGCTGG
This sequence comes from Rhinatrema bivittatum, assembly GCF_901001135.1. Lineage (NCBI taxonomy): Eukaryota > Metazoa > Chordata > Amphibia > Gymnophiona > Rhinatrematidae > Rhinatrema > Rhinatrema bivittatum. The sequence continues at coordinate 45,484,518 of NC_042630.1, read as the reverse complement.
CGGATTTACGTGCGCAGGGCACTAGCCGCGCCGTGCGCCCTATTTTCATAGGCCGCCGGCACGCGCAAAGACCCCGGGACGCGAGTAAGTCCTGGGGATTTGCTTGGGGGGCATGCCAGGGCATGTCAGGGGTGTGTCAGGGGCGTGTTGGGAGCGTCACGATATTCGGGGCATGTCCGGGTACGTGTCCAGAAGCGTGACAGCAGTACAGAGGCAGGGCCGAGAGCTCCGGCCAGAGGCAGGCATAACTCAATGAAATAAGGTAGGGCATGGGTTTAGTTAGGGCTGGCTGGTGGGTTAGATAGGGGAAGGGAAGGAAAGGTGGGGGGGGGGACAAAAAAAAAATTTCCCTCCGAGGCCGCCTCCTATTTCGGAGCGGCCTTGGAGGGAACGGAGGCAGGCTGCAACGGCTCGTCGCACACAGGCTGTCGATTTTGCACAGCCTTGGGCGCGCTGACCCCGAATTTTAAAAAGATAACGCACGTCTACGCATGTATCTTTTAAAATCCGTCGTACTTTTGTTTGCGCCTGTTTCGTGAACAAAAGTACGCCACACGCATACTTTTTAAAAAATCTGCCCCTTAGTCTCTTGTATGATCTTTATCCTGTTTGGACTCTATACCCTCCGGACATAAAGTGCCACACCCCCACCAAGTTGATCCTCCTATCATTGCGATATAATTTGTATCCTGATATAGCACTGTCCTATTAGGTTATCCTCCTTCGAACCAAGTCTCTGTGATGCCAATTATGTCAATCTCATCATTTGCTGCTACACACTCTAACTCTCCCATTTTACTTCTTAGACTTCTTCGGGCATTGGCATACAGACATTTTCAAAGTGTGTTTTTTGTTTGTTTTAAACAACCTTCTTTTCAGTTGTTTGGGATAATTTGGAAATCATTAGCTTCGGGTGATTGTTTACATATAGGCATATGGACTAATGTTTGCTTTTAATGGAACCTCTCTGTTGGGATTCCCTAACACTCCTGTTTCATTAGTATCCTTCGAGGATACATTTCTCCGAACCATGCACTGCTGATTGACTGTCGGCTTTCCCCTTGTACTAGTTTAAAAGTTGCTCTATCTCCTTTTTGAAAGTTAGTGCCAGCAGTTTGGTACCACACTGGTTAGAAGGTGAGGCCATCCTTTCGGAAAAGTCTCCCCTTTCCCCAAACATTTCCTCAGTTCCTTACCAAGCTGAAATCCCTCTTCCCTGCACCATCGTCTCCTCCACGCATTGAAAATCTGGAGCTCTGCCTGCCTCTGGGACCTGCACGTGGAACAGGAAGCATTTCAGAGAATGCTACCCTAGAGGTTCTGGATTTCAGCTTCCTACATAAAATCCTAAATTTGGCTTCCAGAACCTCTCTCCCACATTTTCCTATGTCATTGGGTGCCCACATGTACCATGACAGCCGGCTCCTCCCCAGCACTGTCTATAATCCTATCTAGGTGACGCGTGAGGTCTGCCACCTTCACACCAGGCAGACAAGTTACCAGGTGGTCCTCATGTCCACCAGCCACCCTTCTATCTACATTTCTATTAATCAAATCACCACTATGATGGTGCGATGCAAATTAGAAAAAGAGGAGGGATGTTAGGGATGGTTCACAGTTTTGCAAAGCCTTATTGCATGGCTTTAACTACACACATTTTTCATTTGTGTTAGGCCTTTATTGTGTGCTCCTGGAGAGCTAGCCTACCTGTCAGGGCCCTCCTATGACCACTGGGGGAGGGGGGGAGAGAGAGAGAGAGAGAGAGAGACTAGCTATGATGCCCTCATACTAGTTACATATTTATATCTCTATAGGAGGCCCATGTTGAATTTGAGGTGAGGTTTAGGTATTAATGTAGGGGTTAGGGGCCACTTTGACTTTCAAAGTGAGATGTACGAACAGAACAGTGCTCTCTTGTGAAGATTTTATGACCTTCAGAGTGTGGAAACTCACCCAAAGATTAGATTTGTGCATTGTTCTCTCAACCTAGCATGATGTTATCCAGCTAGAGACTCCATCAAGCTAGGTTAAGAGAACATTGCACAAATCTCATCTTTAGGTTGAGAAATTTTTAAAAATATTTTTCATGATTCACTTTTGCAGCTCAAGAGCTTTTTAATAATCTATGACTCATTGAAGTTGGATAAAAAATAAAGGAAGTATTCACTGGAATGATGGAGATTGGTGAGGAGTAATAGGCTTAATTGTTTTGTAAACCTGAATGGTATTGTGAAATACCTAACAAATAAATTTTCAAAGGAATTACTTGTATAAATTTAACATCATAGCAATTCTCAAAAGTCATTATGCATGTAAAGTGCACTTACACGTGAATATCCTATGGACAATTCAGTGCATATATTGTAGCAATTTCAGAAGCACACTTATATGGGTAAAGAGCATTTGCAAATGTAAAACCTATTTTTAAGTGCAAAAATGCTTTTGAAAACCAGGCCTTAAGTGTATTTTTCTCTTTTTCTGTTTCCTTTGTGAAGTGTTTTCTGTAAATCTTTGACTTTGTTCTTCAGTACTAAATACCACATTTCTTCACAAAATATTACCATTTTTTAGCGTTTAGTTCTTCCCTGTGTAATTTTCATCAGGGCAGCTTTAACGTCTGTGTTCCTTAGGCTGTAAATGAGGGGGTTCAGCATGGGGATCAGAGTGTTGTACAGTGCATCAGCGAGTTTGTCAAATGTTTTTGCATTTTTGGACTGGGGTCTCAGATATGCAAAAAATACAGTTGCAGAGTATATACTAACAACTGTGAGATGGGAGGAGCAGGTGGAGAATGCCTTACTCCTCCTTTCCACGTTTTGGATTTTCAATATGGTGGAAATGATTTGGGCATAGGAAGTCAAGATGAACAGTAGAGATACCGATGCTAAGCATGCATTTAGGGTGTGCATCAGCAGTTCAAGGCTGGAAGTGTCACTGCATGAGAGATTCAGTATTGCATGGAAGTCACAGAATAAATGGTCGATAACATTGTGTCCACAGAAAGAGAATAAATAATGGACACACTGTGTGGCAACGCATCCAGAAACCCAAGTGTCCAGCAACCGGCAGAGAGAGGAATGCATACCCTCATGTTCATGATACCTGAGTAGTGTAAGGGGTTGCAAATGGCCACATAACGGTCATAGGCCATGACACTGAGCAGAAAAAATCTACACTAGTGAAGGACATAAGCAGATAGAGTTGGGTCATGCATGCTCGGAAAGAAATGAACTTGTTGTCCATTAGGATTGCTAGTATTTTTGGGAGAGTGCAGGAGGTTAAGCAAATGTCCACGAAGGCCAGATTGCTGAGGAAGAAATACATGGGTGTATGGAGGCGGGAATCAATGCTCATTAGTGTCAAAAGAGTGAGGTTTCCGAACAGGGTGACCAGGTAAATTAACAGGAACACTACAAAGAGCAAGCCCTTAAAGTTCTGATGATCTGAGAACCCCAGGATGATGAATTCTGTGACCCTCAGTTTGATTTAGATCCCAAGTAGACATGGGTAGCTGAAGGATGTAGAAAAGAGGCAAAAGAGAAATTAGGGAACTATTAACACAAAAAAAGATACAGGAAAGGATTTTTCAAAACTTCAGTTAGCAGTTAGTAGAACATTAAGATATTGGGTATTCAGTTCACTTATTTAGAATGAGGTTCAGATGATCTGAGAACCCCAGGATGATGAATTCTGTGGCCTCTATTTTATTTTCCTTTGTAGATCCCTAGTAGTCATGGTTTGCTGAAGGAGAAAGAAAAGGGACAACACAATGAAATCAGGGAACTATAAACACAAAAACAGAGAGGTTTTCATAAAGTCAATGAGATAGCAGTTAGTGAACAATAAGATTTTGGGTATACAGTTCACTTTAGATTAAGATTAAGCCAAATGTAATTAATTTATCATTATTATTATGAAATATTAGCATTGTTTATGCAAATTAATATTAGTGGTAATTAGTATTACTGTTATTATAATCCTTCTCATTTCTCCACTTTGTAAATTTAGTTATTTTTGGCATATTTATTTACTTATGTACCACCTGCTCACAGCTCTAGGTAGCTGACAGGAAATCACATTTCATAAAAAAAATTAAAAACACAATAAAAAAACACTGCTATATAAGAAACCTAAGCTCTAATGCTGGAAAGTCTTTAGGAGCTGCACTATTTTATGTATTTCTCTCTGATGGTGCGCTTATATATTAAAAGCTAAACGGAAAAGAAGGGTCTTAAGCAACTTTTAAGATGCACAAATCTCATGTTGGAATGAAGGAGACATATCTCCATTATTATAGCTGTTATAAAGGAGAGATCCTTCGTCTGGGCAGCAAGGCTAGGCTGCAGTTTTACACCACACTACGGACATGATAGCAGGCAGAACTAGGGACATTATCAAGCCACGTTTCATTTTCGTCCATTCACTCCAATCATCTCTTTTCCAACTTTCCTCCATCTTTCTGTCCAGTGATATTTTCAGCCTAGAATACACTTTAGTGAATATTTCTATGGAAGTTGTGTGTGTTAGATCTGATAGAAGATTATTACAGAGCCCACATCTCTGGATCTGTAAGAAAATCAGGTGTCTCAATGGGAGCTTGACCTCCTCCATCTCTTGTCCTGCCACTTTCTCTTCTTCTTGTTCACCTGTGTGCCTGTCTGCTGCTGATTCTTCTTTTCCTTACCCCTGAAATCTCAAAGGCTTGGAGTTAGGAGACTTAGGAAGCTGAAGGGGGGCTGAAGGGAAGAGAAGGAATCTCAGGGCAAGGATGTGCAGATAATGGAATAAGCAATGAAAAATAAACAATGTATTTCTTTTCCAAAGTAGCCAGAATGGGAAGGATGCCAGCTCCCCCCATTAACAGCTCATGTCTCTGGGGCTGTTATTTGGGGGAGAGGGTGAAAGAATGGCTCATCTTGTGCATGCTACCTCTTGAAGATATACGACTCAAAAATTCACTAAGGAAGGAAACATGCAGAAATTATCACTAAGGTATGAGATTTTATTGTGAAGAATTAATGAATTATCAGCAGTGCTTGTAAAGGCAATCCAGTCCAGAATAAACTTGTGCATGACAAAAGAGAAAGAAAGAAAACCCCTAAGCTTAGGGCATGTCCCCTATTTTCCTTTGCTCTTTTAAGGTTAGATATGAGGCGTACATAGTATTCAAGCACAGGAACTTCACTGGTTTGCATGTCCAGACTTACCAGCGTGTCTGTGAAGTCTAGAAAGTTGGGGGCCACCAAAAGGAGCCCCACCATGGTGACTGCATGAAGAATATGCAGGAGCTTCGCATAGGGCAGCGTCAGTGGGCTGATAATACTGTTCAGCTCGCAGCAGTGTCCGTCCAGCAGGAAAGATGGTGAAAATCACTAGAGTGTGGCTGACATTTTTGGAAGGCGTCTGATTTCACGGTGACTCCCATCAATATCCCAGGGCTGAAGCCTGGGTTCTGCGTGGAAAGATCTGGGCTGCGAAGGCTTAGTGGAGGAGCTTCAGAGGCTGAATCAGGGGCAAGGTTCCAGGACACTTCCTTCTATATCAATGTTAATGCATTGCCTCACAATAGATTCCCCCCTCACCCTGCCCCAGCAAAACCCTCAATTTTCCTCATACTGCCTTCCAGAAATAAATAAATTAAATTAATCGGTGAACTTCGAACCTCAATTATAACAATTTTTATATTCACTATTATTTTCAAAATCAAAGAGGTGGAATTAGTTAATTTCTACAAATACTGATCTTATCTCTCCTTCCAAAAATGACTTGGCTATAATAATCCCTCCCCTTCAAAAATATGTGATATTGATTTCCAGATTTTTAGCCTAGAATTATTCGTTCTTATTTTCATTTTAGAAGAGCGAGCATTGACCCAAACTCTCACAATAACAATTAATGTAAGGAAGCAGAAGGCTTTCCCTCACCTGCAAAGTGAATGCTCCCTCCTCCTTCATCTGTGCTTCTGTAGGGATCCGGCAGGAATACTTAACCAGTTTCAAAGCCTTTGGGAGCAGTCGCTGGGGCAGTGGAGGAGCACTGAATTAGTCACTAGCCGCAGCTTTACGCTTGCTATAATCTCTCCCAGGACCATTTGTTTCATTGTAACTGGAAGAGCAGGGCCAAAGGGATCTGGCATGGAAGAGCGAGTGCAAAGCAATCAGGAGTTACCTGTCCAGGTTTAATTGTGTCAGGCAGCTCAGCTTCTCTGGGAAGTAAACACGTCTCTTTCCCTTTTCCAGGATGTTGGACAATTATCTTGTGGAATTAATTCAGTCAATAATTAAAATAATATCTCCTATGATTTTGGTAAGATTATTTTTTCAGATGATGACGGCCATATCCTTCTGTTGGAAGGTGGTGCTCAGGGAAAAAGCATTGTTTGTTCAGTGCTGGGCAGCAAAAATTCAGTGTAAAAGACAACATTTAGGATGTACGAACTGAAGAATGGCAGGGGCAGGAGGGGAGTGAGACACTAATGTGCTCCAATCAAGAGAGAGGCATTGGGGCGATGGGATCTGACGATCTCAAGGTAGGGAAACAGTGAGATAAGGCAGTGGTCAGAGCCACGGGGATGCTGGGATGCACAGGGAGAGGCATAACCTGCAGGAAAAAGGAAGTGATGAACTTCTGTACAAGTCATTGGTGAGACCTCTCCAGGCCCCTGTTTACTAAACCACATTAAACCTGACCCAGGCTTTAACAATTAATGTGCATTAAAGTGGCATGAAGGTGCCCTAACAATTTACTATAAACATGGATTTTTTTTTGTATTTATTAAGAAGTTTCCCACCTAAAATAATTTAATTAATATGCATTATTGTGGTAATCAGGTTATTTAAATTTGATGCCAGTTGCAATGAGTAAAAAATCAGGATTAATTCCACCATTAATGTAAAACTTCAACTACATTTCAAGAGATGTATTTAAAGATGATTTTAAACACCCTCCTGAACCAGTACTCACCCAAATTACAGCACTGCTTCCTCTCAACCAGTACTGACCCAGTGTCCCAGCATGGTGTAAGGGGTCATTCTTCGAGTCAGTACTGACCCAGTGTCCCACCATGGTGTAAGGGGTCATTCTTCCCTCTGAGTCAGTACTGACCCATTGTCCCAGCATGGTGTTAGGGGACACTCATCCCTCTGAGCCAGCACTGACCCAGTGACCCAGCATGGGGTTAGGGGGCACTCTTCCCTCTGAGTCAGTACTGACCCAGTGTCTCAGCATGGTGTTAGGGGACACTCTTCCCTCTGAGTCAGTACTGACCCAATGTCCCAGCATGGTATCGGTAGTGGGCCCGAAACGCTGTAACTCCATGACTGAAGAGCTAAGTATAACAATGGACAGAAAGAAATTTAAGTGTGACTTGAAAACCTGGCTATTCAAAAATGCCTAAAACTTAACATAATTTAATCTATTAGAATTAAAAATTATAAAATAATCTGCTCTGTATAATAATCCCACTGTGAATTTATCTGTATTCCCGATAACCACTTTTATCTTATATATGTGTCTGACTTGTGTGCTTATTTATAACAGTGTATGTTAATATGTGAACTGTTGTGATCATGTGATATATATATTGAATGAATATATATATATATATATCTACAAAAAAAACCCCCAAAGTGAAACTTGGGAGAAAGAAACAAGCACTCTCATTAATCAATAAATCATTCCAAAAATATAGTTTTTCTTAAAATTATTACTGTTTTATTGAAGATTTAATAAAAATATGAATTTGTCAATATTTCATGAAATCAATCCCTAATATATCATTAATTATTTTATTTGCACCTAATAACCATGATCACTAAATCTTGTTTTAAGTCCAAATGATCGTAACCCTCAACCCTATCCTACTTCTTACCCTCAATCTTGCCCTAAATGGACTTTACATTTCCTAAATATGTTTAATGTTGTGGTTGGTCTTTTATAGTGGAAACACCACTGTGATTATATGATTTTAAATCTTAAACTTCTCAAATCACATTACAATCTTCTTTTGTTAGTAGTGTATTCCATTCAGATGGTTTTATCTTCTATCCCAACAAGGACCTCGTTTCGCCAACCTGGCTTCCTCAGGGGAATGCCCTCGATGAGACCAAACATCAACAGAAAATAAAAACCGGCAATGACAGCAGACAACCGGGATAGTTTTTGAATAAACCTAACACATTACAAAGTTTACCCCATGTTGTTCACCACAGCGCAATACCGAAGCGTTAGTTGAGCGTTTGACACATGACTCCATTTTAAAGATTGGAAATTTCAACTTGGAATAAGGTACATAGAAGGTTCATTATATAAGAGAAGGTTTGGAAATTTAATTTATTGGAATTTTATGAACATTTTGGATATAAATTTTGTGGGTTTTACAGTTGTGATTTAAGGGGTTTGGAGATCCCGAAAAAAATATATGGTTGACACACGTGGAGGTGGGCTTCTGATTTTACAGAAAGGTAATAAAACAACTATTTCAATGTGGGAGCATCTAAAGACTATACCGGACTACAATAAATATGTTAGTCTAAATAACCTCAAAATTTTAGTATCTAAACAAGTTTGGGAGAAGGTGGTTGGAATAAATTTGTTTTTGAATCACTTTGTAGGTGCACACTTGTATTCGGGAGTTTTTTTCAAACAAAACAATAGGAGCTATTGAGCCGGAGTGAATTGAGTGTGCATTTTCTGATCCACTCCTTTATGTTTCAGGTAGGAGTGGGTTCGGTATAAGTTTTTTATCACATACATTATACATTAATTTAAATAATGAATTATTAAATATAATTAATTAATGGTTCATAAAGATTTAACATATGTTTAATGACATAGGGGAAGATTTGATAATGTTTTTGTAATTTGTGGATATATTACATGTTTTAAATATGTGGGTTTAGAATATGGGGAGTGTAGCTTATCTCAATATTGTTTCATGTATTATAGAAACAAGAGGTGGAAGTGATTATTTTCTGTTGATGTTTGGTCTCATCGAGTGCATTTCCCTGAGGAAGCTAGGTTGGCGAAACGAGGTCCTTGTTGGGATAGAAGATAAAACCATCTGAATGGAATACACTACTAACAAAAGAAGATTGTAATGTAATTTGAGAAGTTTAAGATTTAAATCATATAATCACAGTGGTGTTTCCACTATAAAAGACCAACCACAATATTAACATATTTAGGAAATGTAAAGTCCATTTAGGGCAAGATTGAGGTAAGAAGTAGGATAGGGTTGAGGGTTACGATCATTTGGACTTAAAACAAGATTTAGTGATCATGGTTTATTAGGTGCAAATAAAATAATTAATGATATAGTAGGGATTGATTTCATGAAATATTGATAAATTCATATTTTTATTAAATCTTCAATAAAACAGTAATAATTTTAAGAAAAACTATATTTTGGAGTGATTTATTGATTAATGAGAGTGCTTGTTTCTTTTTCCCAAGTTTCACTTTGGGGTTTTTTTTTGTATAGAATAGTTATAGCACCGGTGGAGACAATATTGCCTTTCATTTTGATATATATATATAAGAAAAAGAAGAATAACAAAAAGCATGACGGCTCCTATTTAGTCTGTTTATGGGGGGAGAGATTCTCTAGAAAACTAATATAACTAAGACATTTTAGAGAATCAAAATTTATTCACAACTCTCATTATTCCTATTCTGCAAAAGGTTTTCCAACTTATAGGGGTCAAAGAAAATATATTTAACTCCTCCCAATTTAATGATGCATTTACAGGATAACTTTAATATATAGTTTGCCTTAAGAGCTAAAACTCTCTGCTTCATAGCAAGAAACAACTTTCTTTAGTTTGTGTTTTCCTGATGATATCATAGAAAATCACGACTTTCTTACCCATAAACACCACACCTTTATTTGGAAAGAACAGCCTTAGTTTTAAATTGTTTATCTGGTTACTGGTTGAAGGCGGGCAACCTAAGTGGCTGTCTCAATCATTTCCGGCTGGGACTGCTCAAGGAAGGCTGTCAGATTGAATCTATTAGAATGCACTTGGACATAACCATAGCTTCCTCAAAGGTGTCCACCTTCTCCCGGTCAGGTAGGCAAAAATCTTAGAAAAAGTGGGAACAGAAGCTTAGAAAGCTTCAAATATTCTAGATAGAACTTTGCTAGCATCTCAATAGGAGAAATTAGACACGTGAGGAAGTTTATAAATAGCATGTTTAACCTTTTAGAATAATTTGCAAGGTTTTCTACTTTTTGATGTAAAATTATATTATCTTTCACTAATGATACATTTGTAGTTTGTAAAGTGAAACACTTCTTTAATTCTACAATTTTATCTCAACAATCTTTAATCTGCATTGAATGTTCATTTACTACTGTGAAATACCCCCAATGTTGTCAACATAGCCTCCATCCTTGAAGACAGAGATTTCTCTATATTAGAAATGGGTTCCAAAGTGTTTCAAGCGTTATTAACTCAGTCTTGACTACTCTTATCACATTTTCCCTCCAGGGTATCATTCCTTTAGCTACTCCATCTATTGGCCCATGTCCACCTTGAAGTGGTGAAGGAATGGAAGTTCCAATTCCCCAGGGTCATATAGATGAGAGCCTGAGGAGGGAAAAGACCTCTTGGTCTTAGGGAGATCAAGGATTCCACAAGAGCAGTGTTACAAACCCCCAGCTCATCACTGCCAGGTTGCATCCTCTGTATATTAAAGGACTATAAAGTTAGCAGAGTCAAAGCGACAGAAGTAGATGACTCAGATGGGAAGGCTCTAACCACTAGAGATGTGAATCTCAACTGGAATCAGTTCCGATTCCGGTTCCGATTCACATCGTGATTTTTTTTTCATGCGGCCCAATCAGATTTTTTTTTTATCGGCTGTGCCCGAGCTGATATACAAAAAACCCACCCGACCCTTTAAAACAGCTCCCTTAGCTTCCCCCACCCTCCTGACCCCCCCCCAAAAAAACATTTTAAAATTACTTGATGGTCCAGGGGGGGTCCTGGGAGCGATCTCCCGCTCTCAGGCCATTGGCTGCCATTAATAAAAATGGCGCCGATGGCCCTTTACCCTTACCATGTGACAGGGTATCCGTGTCATTGGTCGGCCCCTGTCACATGGTAGTAGCACTGGATGGCCTGCACCATTTTTAAAGATTGCGCCGGCCGTCCATTACTCCTACCATGTGACAGGGGCTGGAAATTACCACGGATACCCTGTCACATGGTAAGGGCAAAGCGCCATCGGCGCCATTTTTATTAGTGGCAGCCAATGGCCCAAGAGCGGGAGATCACTCCCGGGACCCCCCCTGGATCACCAGGTAATTTTAAAGCATTTTGGGAGGGTGGGGGGAAGCTAAGGGAGCTGCTTTAAAGGGTCGGGGAAGGTTTAGGGGTTGTTTATGTGTGCCGTTTTTCCCGCCCTCCCCCAAAACGATAAGAGAACCCCACGAACAATTTCGTGGGGTTTTCCTATAGGTTTTGGGGAGCCCCCAATTTCTGACGACTTTGAAAATATTGTATGATATTTTCTATCATCAGAAATACGATTCACATCCATACTAACCACTCCTTTATGCTTTCCCCCTGTGCTTACTTACAGTTTCTGTCGAATAAGGACGTTTACCAAACTGGTTATTAGGGGTCCTCCCCTTGGGTGCACTGCCCAGGTGCATCAGCAGTTGCACGCTGTTTCCCAAGATCTTAAATAGGTAGGGGAAGCTCCCGGAAGTGACGCCACTCACAATGCAGCAGGTCTGGGACCCAAGCACATGGGTTACTAATGGAAATCAACCTTCTCCTCTCACCACCGTCACCGGCATGGGAATCAGGGAGCAGGGACAACTGATAGTAAATGTCCTTTTTCTTCCCCAAGGGCAGTCTTCAGTCTGAGCCATTACTGATCCAGTGTCCCAGCCTGGTGTTTAGGGACACTCATTCCTTTGAACAAGGAATGACCCAATATTCATTATGATTTTAGGGGTATCTTTTCCTCTGAGTCAGATGCTGGTCTTGAGGGGGTGGGAATAGGTTGAATGTGACAACCACTCTGGTCCCCACTCTTTAAGAGGGGCTCACGATGCCATGGCAGCTCCATCACCTGCACTATAATTTCAGCATTCCAGGGCCTTGCTATAGTCAATTTGCCCTAGGCCTCTTCTAAGGTCATGAGCTCGCAGTGACTCAGTGCCCCAGCCAGGTATAGAGAACATGGGGTGAAGAGTGATAGGAGGGAGTGAAGTGATGGCTGTTTTTGGCTTAATGAATGATAGTTTGGGGCAAGTTAATGGTTATTACTGTGCGGGTTGAGGGTGTAGGGTCTGTAGTGATAGGAACTGTCCTTTGATGTAGAACGATGTGTAACTACCTATGTATTTTTCCACTGTTTTATCTCCTCTTCCACATACTTTAGCCCATTCAACACCAGGGGCAGATTGGCCTATCGGGGCTTCGGGCATGCCCCAGTGGGCCAGTCCAATCAATCATGTGGTTGGTGTTGATCACATCGGCCCCATGCCTGCAGAGCCGCTGCAACCAACGCCAGATTCTGCAGCAGCTTCATTTTTTTTTCAGTTCTCCTTATGTTTTGTTGCATGCGGCAAGGGCATGCTCCCCTTACTTTTTAGGCTTTAGGTGGCAATGGCAGTGGTAATGTGAGGCTGCATGGGTCCTGCTTTTGCTACTCCTTCCCTCCCTCACTACCATCGTGGCGACGGAACTTCGCCTGCTGCGCCCCTCACACCTGCCCTGCTTCACCTGGTCTGATCTCTCCTCTCCTTTGCGAACTATAAGAACACAGAAACCTCCCAGCGCTACCTCACCACAGGCTGAGCACCTTCCTGCTGCTCTCAGGTGTGACTGCCCTCAAGCTGGCCCACTACAAAAAAAATAATTACCAGCTCCCCCCCCACCAGCATTCAGGCCTTCTGGTCTTCCCCTACCGATGAAGATCACTTCATGCTGGAACAGCAGTAGGGAGCCTACTCATGCCCTATTCTTTTGGGGCCCTTCCTGAATACTCCTGATCACCAATGTGAGTCATTTCTTTAAAATGTATTCAGAGGGGAAGATGATTGAAAGTGCATCACTGAGTATGTGAGAGAGAGTGAGCTCATGTCAATGTAAGCATCTGTGAATGCATGTCTGCCAGTGAGCATAAGTGACAGTACATGTTAGTCAGTATGTGTGTCTGCAAGCATGTATGTCAGCACATGTGCATGTGAGTATGTGTCAGTGAGAATGTGTGTCAGTGCATGTGTGTGTGTGTGTCAGTGAGCTTATGTGAGAGCGTGTTTTTGAGGATGCGTATGAGAATGAACATGTGTGTATATAAAAGAGAAAAGAGAGTTTCTGTGCAGTGCACCCCTATGCCTAACTGATCCATGACCATCTCAGTGTGATATGAATAAAACGTTCCCACGGATAAAGAACATAGGATTGTTTATCCTTATTAGTATAAATTATTAGGTGTTATTAGATATGTGCTGTTTTAAAATATTTTCTTGGTGCTTGGGACATTTTTCCAATTTTTTGTTTTTAATTATTGGATATTCTATTTGTCAGCTATTTTGAAATATTTATTCTTTTTATTAATATGATTTTACTATTATGATTGAAGTTTTATTTTTTATTTAATTTAATATTTTATGAGTGATGATGGTGATTCTGTTTTTCCATTGTTGCACAGCATACAGGATTGGGCTTGTTGCGGTTTCCAGTTCAGCACATTTCTGTTTATATCTTATCTGCTCTTTATTCTGTGTTTGAGGATTGCAAACACAGAATAAAGCCTGGCTTGTTCTCTTTTCCAAAAGGAAGTGATTTGGTGTTTTAGGGTGTGGTGTTATATTTATAGTGTTGCCTTTTCATAGGTAGGGTTGTAATTGTTTGCATGCTGGTAGTTAGTGCTGTTTCGGTATGCAGACTTATTATATTGAAATTGTAAATCTGTTACTCATGGCTTTCAGAAATCTATATTTGAGACTTTTTGGCTCAATTCTGCCAGTTTCCAGGTCACATGATATACCTCTCAAGGTGCTAGCTTTTGGGAGCTCTTGAAGCATGTGCTTTAGGAAAAGCACACCAGCAAGTTAGATACCCTGTGGGCCATGGCGTAGCTACGGGTGGGCCTGGGTGGGCAGTGGCCCACCCACTTTCCTTTCAGGCCCACCCAAATTTCTTTGCAAGACACTGCAGCCAATAAAAAGCAGGCAGCATCAGCAGGCACCCAAGGGAGAAAAAAAATTAATAAAACCAGCTGGTGTGTTGCGGCTCCCGGTGTCCCACAGCCCCAGTAATACTTCCCTTTACCTTCTTCCTGCTCCAGCGGGCCAATGGAAAACCTCCTCTCTTCTCCCTTTCCCCGCGGGCCAATGGGAAACCTCCTCCCTTCTTCCTGCCCCCACGGGCCAATCGGAAGCCTTCTTCCTGCCAGTGGAAGGAGGAAGCCTCTGATTGGCCGGTGGGGCAGGAAGAAGGGGGGCATCGGGCTGGGAGGAGTGGCAGTGTTCAAGCCATGGGCTGGAAGTGCAGGGCAGGGAGGTGACTGGGGTGTGTGTGAGAGACAGAGACTGGGCAAGGAAGTGACTGGGGTGTGTGTGAGAGTTTGGGCAGGGAAGTGACTGGGGTGTGTGTGAGTCTGGGCGGGGAAGTGACTGGGGTGTGTGTGAGAGACAGAGACTAGGCAGGGAAGTGACTGGGGTGTGTGTGAGAGACAGTCTGGACAGGGAGGTGACTTGGGTGTGTGTGAGAGACAGAGTCTGAGCAGGGAAGTGACTGGGGTGTGTGTGAGAGACAGAGTCTGGATAGGAAGGTGACTGGGGTGTGTGTGAGAGACAGAGACTGATCGTAGGGTTTAATTGGTGTGTGTGTGCAGGGTAGGTGCTTCCATTAGGCAAACTAGGTGGTGGCCTAGGGTGCCACAATTTTTTTTTTTTTTTTTGGGGGGGGGGGTTGCAAACTCCCACTAGCACAAGAGGTCCTGCGATAAATCCAATACCAAAGGAGGGGGCGCTGTGCCGGAGCTGCTGCAATACGTAATCCAGGGGAGGGGTTGCATTACTAAAGGTTCGCCTAGGTGTGCCAAATACTCTTGCACTGGCCCTGTGTGTGTGTGACTTGTGGGCCCTAAAGAAGAAGACCGTAAGGACAGAACTTCAGCAGCCGCTGCTGCTCCTGGTCTGTGCTTTCAAGGGAAAGGAGTAGGAGAGTTGCTGGAGATGGTAAGTAAAAGTGGCATTTTAAGTTTATTTTTCTTGATTAACTGCCATTTTAATTATTGAGTATTATGTGATGTGTCTGCTGTTTTGAAATATTTTATTAATATTTGGACAATTTTTAATAATTTTTACGAGTTTTGTTGGATGTTATTCTGTTCATCAGCTGTTTTGAAACATTTATTAATATAGTTTTACAGTTATTTTAGTCTGGGGCTCTATAGCAGCTTGGCTTGTTCTGTTTTCCTAATAGGAAGTGAATTAGTTTTTAGGACCTGATTTAATATTTGTAGTGTTGCC
Source organism: Rhinatrema bivittatum (assembly GCF_901001135.1). Taxonomy (NCBI): domain Eukaryota; kingdom Metazoa; phylum Chordata; class Amphibia; order Gymnophiona; family Rhinatrematidae; genus Rhinatrema; species Rhinatrema bivittatum. Next base: position 45,469,019 of record NC_042630.1, on the reverse strand, counting down.
TTTTCATAGATAGGTTTGTTATATGTTCCATAATGCAGGTGTAACTTTGTGCAGATTAGTTTGTGTGCATTATTGCAGATCCTGGGACTGTTAGGTGCTATATTTCTCTTTCCATTTCTCCAGGTTTGCACTGCATGCAGAGTGGCTTTTTTTGGTTTTCCATTCCAGTTTCTATCTCCATATTTATAATGTGTGGTCCTTCTGTTCTTTGGTGAAGGTCGGTTCTGTGTGTGTGCCTGAGGTGAGGTATTTTACTAGCATGTAGGCAATTGTATCAATCTTATTTGTGGATGCAGAGTGTATGTTTACATGATGATAGCTTAGTAAATGACAGGGCTGGAGAGCCTTTTTCTCCTGTCTACCCAGTTATCCTCTCCACACTGCTAAGGATACATCCCAGCTGTCAGTCAAAGGGTGTGACCACCTTCAAGACATCTCTTTATCCAGAACAGTCTTTTTTCTGTTCTTCCTTTGTAAAGAAATGGGGATGAATGTCAGGAGCCCCTGGACTCGATTCAGCAAATGTCAGCATCAGAGGAAGACTAAAACTAAATAGTTGAGCCATAGGAAAGGAAAAGAAGTCTTCAAAGATACTTATCTGTTTTATTGATACAGATTAATAAGGCGTTTGCTCAATTATGGTAAATATTTTGGTACAGCATTCCAGAGGAAACATCTCACAGAATACTGTGATGTATGATGAGAGATTTGTCTTTATAGTAGACTAGTATATGGTTCTTTGTAAGTTATAGGATACTGCCACTTGAGATCTCTCTAAGTATAATTGAAATGCTTCCATATTAGGTTTAGCATTGGCAGCTGCTTGAAGTAATTGAGTTTAAAATATTAAAAGTATAACAGCTGTAGCAGATTATTTAGAAATCTATTGTCAGGTGTGTGTGTGAAAGCATTTATCAATAAGAATATGAATTCCTTGGCTCAGACTTTGTTTAGTGCCCACCCATGTTAATCTTGGGCCCAGCCAAAAATTCATTTCTGGCTACGCCACTGCTGTGGGCTGGTTCTGAAAAAAATCCTCCAGGCTGATATTTTCCTGCAATCCGCCCCTGTCCAATTTAGTAATTGTTCTTAGCCAGGGACCAAGCACATCAGCTTCTTTTGTATGTGTAATGTTAACTGACATCTAGGCCTTCAAAAAGCATTAAAAAGTTGGCGTTTTACAACAGCATTTTAGGTCAAATAATCTTGCATTTCATCCGATGAATCAGAGAAATCACTACTATTGTTTATTTACTGTATGTAGTGTTGTAAATATCCGTACTATGTATGTTTTCAGCTTGTAAACTGCCCTGATCTTCCCTGGAATGATGGTATATAAATACCTGTAAATAAATAAATGTAAGCCTGTACAAGTAGTTAATCCCATGTTCACTGCTTTGGGTGAAAGTAAACTTTCAGTAAGGTGGCTGATAAATAAATAAATACAATAATTGTGAGTTCTGAATCTTGCCTGTAGATGTTGCTACAGTGAAGGCTAAGATGTCCAATTCTGGTTTTTCTGTTTAATGAATCTATCACAGGACCTCTCCCAGTGATCCATTTACATATTTTAACTTTATGATAAATGGAGAGTAAGACCAAGTTCTTCCATCTCTCTATCCAGGTGTATTTAAACCAGCAACTATGCTGGAGTAGGTCACCCTAAAGAGCTGCTCCTCTGGCTGAAGTTTGATAGAGTCATTAACTTGTGTCATTGCTAGTTTAGTTATTGAACTTCTTGAATCATACCATGTCCCTGACTAATGCTGCTAGTACTAGTGCTGCAGCTCATGTGAACTGTTTACAGCTGAGGATCTGTGTGGACATGTGCAATGTATGATACAAACTTCAGACATTTATATTTTTTATTTAATATTCCAACATTCAATCTGAGATATCACATCAGTTTACATTCAGGTTACTTTACTATCCGCAGAGAGCTTACATTCTAAGGGGGTCATTTATCAAAATGTGGTAAGGGCTTATCGCATGCGAAAAGCCCCGGTTTTGCATGTGATAGACCTTGGAAAAATGTGTTTATTGCCATTTGTGATGTGTCCCATAAGGCACATTTCAGACAATTTGAGGGAGAGAGAGAGAGAGACTGGCCATAATAGCATGGCCTATAGGCAGGTATTTGTATCCCTAGCGTAGGCCCACCTAGTAACTCGAGGTGGGGATTAGGTAAGTGTGTAGGGGGTTAGGGGCCACTTTGACATGCTACGTGACACCTACGAACAGAACAGTGGTCTCTTGTGAAGATTAGCTGGCCTTCGGAGTGAGGAAACTCACTCCGAGATGAGATTTGGGCAATGTTCTCTCAACCTAGCTTGATGTTACCCAGGTAGAGAGTCCATCAAGCTAGGTTGAGAGAACCTTGCCCAAATCCCATCTCGGAGTGAGTTTCCTCACTCCGAAGGCCATCAAATCTTCACAAGAGACCACTGTTCTGTTCGTAGGTGTCACGTAGAATGTCAAAGTGGCCCCTAACCCCCTACACACTTACCTAATCCCCACCTCGAGTTACTAGGTGGGCCTACCCTAGGGATACAAATACCTGCCTATAGGCCATGCTATTATGGCCAGTCTCTCTCCCTCCCTCCCTCCCTCTCTCTCTCTCTCTCTCTCTCTCTCTCTTTCTCTCTCATCATTGAAAAACTGGTCTCCCAGTGGTTGAATGCAGGAAATACATCAGGTTTGGCACTTATTGCAGATTATGAAATGGTATTGCAATGTGCACTAACTTAGCTCTTTGCACAGGTAATTATTGCAATAAATACTATATTACCATAAAATACACCCCTTTTGCTATCACAAACAGTACTTACCACATTTTGATAAATGACCCCCTAAGTTTGTACCTGAGGCAATGGAGAATAAAGTGACTTGTCCAAGGTCACAAGGAGCAGCAGTTAGGCTTCACCCCTGGTCTCCTGGTTTGTAGCTCACTGCTCTAACCACTAGGCTATTCCTCTGCACCAATCCTATGGATTGGTGCAGAGGAGCCTAGTGCCTATGCCTTTTCTATGAGCACTTAGAGCCTGATTTTAAAAGTATTTACTTAGACACATTTATTACCCACCCTTCCTATATTCAGAGCAGGTAATAAATGCTTAAAATTGGGTTTTACATGTGTAAATGCACTTTACCCTTGTAAGTAGAATTTTGTAAATTGCTACAAAATATGCCATTGAATTGTCCATAGGATATTCGTGTGTAAGTGCACTTTATGCTCGTGAATGGCTTTTTAAAATTGCTACAATAGTATATTACATTTACACATGTAACTCCTTTTAAAATTACTTCTATAGTATATAAACAACAATCTAAGCATAAAGTGTTCAATATATTACATTGACTTTTAATCACAAATTGAATTTTGATCTTGCAGTGCCTCAGAAATTGAGAATTTTTTTAAACCCTTTTTTAAGTTTGACCTTCACAACTCAAGAGCTTTTCAATGATCAACTCCTTGAAGTTGGATATAAAATATAGGAAGTGTTCACTGGAAAGATGGAGATTAGTAAGGATTAATAATTTGATTATTTTAAAAACACAGAATGGTTTTATGAAATCCAGAACATTTGAAGACATATTTTTCTCTTTCTGTTGTTCCTTCCTCCTGTGAAGTGTTGCTGAAAATATAGAAAGAATGATAAGAGGTGGCTAGCACTTTATAGAATAACCAATTTATTGAGGCGGAAGCTTTCGAGGACAGAGTCCACTTCATCAGATGCAAATTAGAGAGTAATTCACATTGACGCTGTATTCTTCAATGCTAAATACCAGACTTCTTCACATAATATTCCAATTTCTCAGCCTTATAATTCTCCCCTGTGTGCCCTTCATCAGGGCAGCTTTAACATCCTTGTTCCTTAGGCTGTAAATGATGGGGTTCACCATGGGGATCAGAGTGTTGTACAGTGCATCAAAGAGTTTATCAGCCTGTGTTGTGTTCTTGTTCTTGGGTCTCCCATACGTAAAAACTACAGTGCCAGAGTATATACTAACCACTATGAGATGGGAGGAGCAGGTGGAGAATGCTTTCCATCTCCCATCCACGGACTGGATTTTCAAGATGGCTGAAATGATTTGGGCATAGGAAGTCAGGATGAGGAGTATGGATCCCAAGGCCAAGAACAAGTTTAGGGTGAGCATCAGCAGTTTGATGGTGGACGTGTCACTGCATGAGAGTTTCAACATTGTATGGAAGTCACAGAATAAATGGTTGATAACATTATGCCCACAGAAAGATACATAAATAATGGATACACTGTGTGGCAACACATCCAGAAACCCAAGTGCCCAGCAACCGGCAGAGAGTGGAATGCACACCCTCATGTTCATGATGACTGAATAGTGTAAGGGGTTGCAAATGGCCACATAACGGTCATAGGCCATGACACTGAGCAGAAAGAATTCTACACTAGTGAAGGACATAAGCAGATAGAGTTGGGTCATGCATGCTTGGAAAGAAATGGCCTTGTCCATTAGAAAAATTGCCAGCATTTTTGGGAGCGTGCTGGAGCTTAAGCAGATGTCCAGGACAGCCAGGTTGCTGAGGAAGAAATACATGGGTTTGTGGAGGCGAGAATCAATGCACATTACTGTCAAAAGGGTGAGGTTCCCTAACAGAGTGACCAGGTAAATTGACAGGAACACTACAAAGAGCAAATTCTGACGGGTCAGATGTTCTGAGAACCCCAAGATGATGAATTCTTTGACCTCGGTTTGGTTTTCCCTCTGTAGGCTGCTCATAATCATTGCTTGCTGAAGGAAGAATGAAAGAGACAGCAGAAAGAAATCAGTGAACTGCTAACACAAAAACAGACAGAAATAAATGATTGTTCACAAGGTCAACAAGACAGCAGTTCATGTTTTCCAAGATATTGGGGTTTGAGTCAACTTTGTAGTTTTAAGCTAAGCCACCTATAATGAGTTTATCATTCTCTTCACTTTGGACGTGTTAGGTAAACAGTGTGTTGGGATTATTAACCTCTAAATTGCCCTGAGCTCATGTTGAAGTGAAAGGAGACATATCTACAATATTATTGATGTTATAAAGGACAGATCATTAGTCTGGGCAATTTGTCTTGTTTGCATTGTTACACCACACTATGGACATAACAGAGTCTGCAGGCTAAAATAAGGACTTTATCAATTCATGTTCCATTGTCTTCTTAACATCCACCATCTCTTAATTTCATCTTTCCTCCTTCTTTCTGTCCAGTGATGTAATTATCAGCCAAGAACGCATAATGGGGTATTGGTGAAATCTTCTATGGAAGGGTGTGAGTCAGATCTTATAACCGATTATTACAGAGCCTTCACACTTGGGTCTTGAGAAAAAATATTTGGTCTCATTGGGGCTTGACTTCTCCCCATCTACGTATTTTCTCAATTTAAGATGTGAACTATCAGGCAGGTCCTTTTCTCACCTTATCTATGTGCCTGTCTGCTGCTACCTCTTCTCCTCGTTGTCCCTAAAATTTGGAAAGCTTGGAGGTGGAGAGCAAGAAAGCTAAAGGTGTGTGGCGGGATAAATAGAGAAGGAAGAGGAGGAGAGTTAGGATGTGGAAGTAGCAGAATGAGCAGTGAAAAATAAAATATGTATTTACTTTCCAAAAGTATTCAGAGTGGGAAAGGATGACAGCTTTCCCCATTGACATCTTATGTTTCTGGTGCTTTTGTTTGGGGGAGGCGCAGATATTAGAAGAATGGCTCATCTGATGCATACACAACTCAAACATTAACAAAGCAGGAAACATGCAAAATTATCACCTTAATGAAATCTTATAGCTAGAATATTAATGAATTATCAGCAGTGCTTCTAAAGGCAGTCCAGTCTAGAATAAATGTGTGCATGACAAAAGAAGGAAAGAAACCCCTAAGCTTCGGGCATGTCCCCTATTTAGTTTGCTCTCTTAAGGTTAGATATGAGGTACGTAGTATTCAAGTACAAGAACTTCACTGCTTTGCATGTCCAGACTTACCAGCATGTCTGTGAAGTCTAGAAAATGGGAGTGACCAAAAGAAGCCCCACCATGGTGACTCCATGAAGAAAATGCAAGAGCTCCTCAGAGCCGGAGGCAGGCAATTTGGCACCTATGGCCAAGTGATAAAAGGAGACTTCACCCTGTGCACAACGCGTCGCCATGAGCTGGAAGACTGCTATGTTTTTTTTAAATTTAAAACAACAGAATTATTATTATAAACTATAAATCAATATAAGTTTGACCATGGTTCCAAAATGTGACTCTCAGGTGTCTAAGGATGTGATCCTTAACCTCTACAAAAACTGACTTACTACACGAGATATAAAAATATTTCAGAACAGCTGGCGAATAGAATAACATCCAATAATTAAAAACTCATGCAATTTTTTAAACTGTTTCCCCAAAAATATTTCAAAACCGTAGAGACATCAAACAGCCAATAATTAAAGCTATTTTGGATTAAAAAAAAATCACCAATTTTCCATACCTGGGAACTTTTGATTTCTAGTTACCCTGAGATTGTTATGGACGTGTGTGCGTGTGCACAAACTTTCTCCTCTCTCTCCAACATGCACAAATCACACATTTTCTACCTCTTACACACACACAATTGCTCTTTTTCACTCAACGCACAATTAAACTCTGGAATTTGTTGCCATAGGATGTGGATAGTGCAGTTAGTGTAGCTGGGTTTAAAAAAGGTTTGGGTAAGTTCATAGCCACATCAAATGCCTCTCTATCTCTTATTGTCATCTCCTTCATTTCAAAAAATGTTTTGTGTGTCATATGACGCAACAAAAATCTGGTGATTAGTTGTCTAAAATCAACAAACTCCTGAAGCTGGACCTGCATTTCAGGGGAACCTTCTCTATCTCTGGATAAACAAGCCAGTGCACCGCTCAAAACCAGGCGCTCCTTCTGGAACAGAGAGTTTATATGTCAGTCTGTGCTTCTATCAGGTGGATATTTTTCTCTATCTCTGGATAAACAAGCCAGTGCACCACTCAAAGCCTGGCGCTCCTTCTGGAACAGAGAGTTTATATGTCGGGCTGTGCTTCTATCAGGTGGATATTTTTCAAGTGAGATTTTTAGATTCCGTGTTTGGAATATTCACCCAGGAACAGGACATTAGAGTCCTTGTGGGCAATACCTAGAAATCTTTGGCTCAGTGTGCAGCAGCAATAAAAAAGGGAACTAGAATGTGAGGAATTATTCAGAAAGAAACAGAGAGCAAAACTGAGAATATAATAGTGCATTTGTATGGCTCCATGGTTTGACTGCACGAGAGTATTGTGTGAGTTCAGGTTGCTCCATCTCAAAAAAACATATAGCAGATATAGAAAAGATACAGAGAAGGGCGACAAAACTGATAAAGGGGATGGAAAAGGCCCCTTATGGAGAAACCCAAACAGATTAGGGTTCTTTAGCTTGGAAAAGAGACAACTGAGATGGGATATGATTGCATTTATAAAATCCTGAATGGGTAAATAGGGAACAGTTATTTACCCCTTCAAACAACACTAGGACTGGGGGACATTCCATGAAATTTAGTATCAAGCAGAATGAAAACAAATCGTAGGGAATCTTTTTTCACTCAGCACACAATCAAGCTATGGAATCTGTCGTCAGAGAGTGTGGTCAAGGCAGCTTATATGGCAGGGTTCAGGTTCCTCGAGAAAAAGTCCATCGCTTATCCCTGGGAGTGAGACACAAGAAATAAATCCACTATTGGGGATCCGCCAGGTACTTGTGACCTGGACTGGCTACTGTGGGAGGCTGGATGCTGGGCTGGATGGACCTTGATCTAACCCGGCATGGCAAATCTTGTGTTCAGGGTGACTCCTGTCATTATCCCGGGGCTGAAGCTTTCTTTCTGGGCACCGCAGGCTTAGCGGGGAAGCTTCAGATGAAAGGTCCAAGCTTTCAGAACACTTCCTGCTATTCTGTATCCAAAATTATGACATCGCTTACAATAAATATCCCCCTCACCTCTGCCCGGGAGCTCTTTCACTGTTCTAAACACAGCGCCTTCCAGTGATAAATAATCCCAGCCTTTCAGCTTTTACTTTTCAAGAGAGAAGGTCAAGTAGTAGTGGAAATGACAATTACCTTTTGAAAATTATCTTTTCTTTCTCTTGAAAAACCAACTGATTTCAGTATTCCACATCACAAACCATTGCATTGATTTCCTCAGTTTTCATTTTAGTTTTACAGAGGCAGCACTGAACCAGACATTGACAGTAATAACAATTCATGTAAATCATAATGTTTTCTCTTACTTGCAAAATGATCGGCCTCTGCTCTTCCATCTGTGCACGTGAAGGGAGGGCTCAGGAACACTTATCTGGGTTTGGAAAACCTTTGGGACAAGTCTCTGAGGCCAGTGGAAGTGCACTGAGCAGTCACCGGCCCCAGCTTTAGATCTGCAATATTTTCCCCCTGGAAGAACAGAGCCAAAGCAATCTGGGATGGAACAGCGAGCACCAAGCAATCTGGATTCATCTGCTCATTTTTCATTGTGAGGGGCAGTTCAGCTTCTCCATCTAGTATACAATTCTATTTTCTTTATTTAGGAAATGACAATAATTTAGAACTGGACAGTTATGTAGAAATAGTTTCATCAATAATTACCAAATCACCTCCCATTCATTTTTTTTTGGTAAGAATTTTTTTTCAGGTGATCACAGTAATAGCTTTCTGTTGGAATAAGTTATGATGCAGGAAAAAGCATTGTTTGCTCCGTGCTGAGCAGCTAAAATGCACTGCAGAAAAGTGGACAGTCCTGCATTTGGGGCTGCAGTGATACAGGATGGTGGCAGGAGGGGAGTGAGACACTAATGTGCTGCAATCAAGAGACAGGCACTGGGGCGATGGGGTCTGACGATCTCAAGGTAGGGAAACAGTGAGATAAGGCAGTGGTCAGAGCCATGGGGATGCTGGGTGCACAGGGAGAGGCAAAACCTGCAGGAAAAAGGAAGTGATGAACCTCTGTACAAGTCATTGGTGAGACCTCTCCTGACCCCTGTTTATAAACCACATTAAACCTGACCCAGGCTTTAACAATTAATATGCATTAAAGTGGCACGAAGGTGCCTTAACAAACTGAAGCTTACATTTTTGTATGTATTAATAAAGAGTTTTTTCACTTAAAATAATTTGTTTAGCATACACAATTATGATAATCATGTTATTTAAATTTGATGCCAATCATATTAACTAAAAATTCTGCATTAATCTTACCATTAAAGTAAAACTTCAACTACTCCTCTACAAATGTAAACACTTTTTTTGTATTTAAAGACGATCCTGAACCAGTACAGACTCAGGGTCCCAGCATGGTGTTAGGGGCACGGTTCCATTTCAACCAGTACTGATCCACCTACCAGTATACTTTACATTTCCAGTCACCCAAAGATTGCTGTGAGATAGCATCGGGGAGAGGAGGCAGTAATAGCATGCACACCAACACATTCACATGATCACTCACACACTCTGACAGACACATACATGAGCATTCTCACACACTCTGACAGACACATACATGATCACTCACACACTCTGACAGACACATACATGAGCATTCTCACACACATGCTTACTCTCACTCATTCACCCACATATACACACTCTCAAACTCATATGCACACTCACTCACTCACTCTTCTCCCTCTTCCACACATACATGTACTCACACACACACATGTACACTCTCTCCTCTCTCTGTTTACAGACACATGGCCTCTCTTACACATACACACTCACTCCCTCTTCCTCACACACATGCATACTTATTCTCTTCTCATCCTTTTCCTCATATACACACACACACACACACACTCTATTACAGACATGCACAATCACTTCTCTCCCTCTTCCACATGCACACTTGCACTCTCACTGCTCTCCATCTTTTACACACACTCACTCACTCACTCCTCCCCTTTTCCACACATACATGTTCTCTTTCACACATACATACTTTCTTCTCTTCCTCTTCAACACACAAATACACACTCACACATCTTATCTCCCTCTTTTACACACACACTCACACACACACACACACACACACACACACACATACACGCACATACACACACACACACATACACACACACACACATACACACACATACACACACACACACACACGTGCACTCATTCTCTCTCCTAACCTTGATCCTCATTCTGCAGCATTGGAACTGATGCCGCCCCTGTTTCCTTTTCCTTTTGGGAGCCCAGTATTGCTGCTTTTCTGGCATCCGCTCCGAGGGATCGATGCTGCCCATTTCTTCTTCCTGTGGCATGGGGGGGGGGGGGGGGGGGGCTGATGCATCTCATTTTCTTTCTCCTGTTATACAAGAGCAGAGGCTTCTCCTTGTCCTCCTCCTGCTGTGGGGGCCACCACTTTTTCTCATCCTCCTCAGGCCTCGTGGGTCCTGCACCCCTGCAGCCACTTTTTCTTCCTTACCAGCAGGACACCCAGAGTTTTCAGGTGTTGGCCCAGGGTCTCCAGGCCAAATCCAGAGAGTTCCTAGGTCTGCTGATCCAGTGCCGAGCCTGGATTTGGAGGCACCCGTCCCTTTATGCTCGTATTGATCCAGTATTTCATTACGGCATTAGAGGCACTTTTCCCCCTCTGAACCAGGCCTTGGGGTGGATGGGGAATGGTTAATTGTGTGACCGCCTTGGGCCCCCACTTTTTGGGGAGCCCTGCACTGCCATGGGAGCCCCCTCTCCTACCTATAATTTCAACATGCCAGGGCCTTGCTGTGATTGATTTGCCCTGGGCCCTACACCCTCCTAAGGTCATCCTTGGTGCTAGTAGTAACCCAGTGTCCCAGAATGATGTTAGGGAGCCCTCTTGCCTCTGTGTTTGGTAGGAATCAGTGTTCTCTGTAAACCATTAGAGAATACATATCCCAAAAGTGTGATGGTGGGTACTCCTTCCTCTGAAACAATAACACATTTTAAGGAAGTGAGCTCCCAGTTACCAGTTCTGAATTGCAGGGTCCCTAACGCAGAGAAGATTCTTCTTAATTCTCCGCCAACAAATAGGCATGGATCAGCCATTCCATGTGAGTGATGTCATCTGATGGCGCTGACATGGGTTCAGCTCTCAGAGCTCTGTAAAGACTTTAGTGAGCATGTGCGGGTGTTCTGCACATAGGTGCTGCCTCATGCACCCTGCAGTCTTTCTTTGTCTGCGTGTCCCAGTCTCTCTTAAAATGTTTAAATTTTTCAATCTTTTGGGCTCATTGTTTTTCAACTTTTTGCCACTGCCTCAGCAGCCAATCAAGTAGAATTTTTAGTAGTCAATATTCAAAGCCCTTTAGATGAATAACATCCAACTAAATGGCAAGTTTGAATATTGAACCCCCGCCCCCTTAGCCAGATACATTTTTGCTGGAGAAGTCCTTTTTTGCTAAAATTTAGCGAGATAAAAAAGCATTCTGGAGTGATTTGGGGAGGAATTAGGTTATCCGGATAACTTAGCCAATTTTTAACTATAACCGGCTAATTTAGCTGGATAACGTTAGACCTGCTTCTGAGCAGGACTAAAGTTATCCAGTCATCTGTTGTGGGGATAACTTGCTACCTAATCAGATATAACACCTGGCTAGGATGTATTCCATAGACTACACCCAAGAGCACATAGGAAGAGAGATGGACCCTGTCTGCTCTCAGTTTCTCTCAGTCTCTCCATGGATAGCATTTACCTCTCAGTTCCAGGGCTCCCTGTGGGGAGAGGCTTAACCTCAAGTTCCTTTTGCATTCAGCACAGTACCCACCCTTTATCCTTCCCTGTAAACAGCACTAATAATAATCACAGTCTTTTGTATCCAAAAAGCACACTGAGAAGAAATAAAATGTGGTTTCCAACTAGTTGATTAGATGACTGACAAATATTTACTAAACTCAATTATATCACCTCACTTGTTTATCTTCATTAATACGGACGGTAACATCTTGAATTCACGTCAGTTTTGAATATTTATACAGCAATAGCAAATACATGAAGTAATATTGAAGTTACAGTTTGGGTACATTGTTTCACAAAAAATATAAAAAAAAGTAATTTGGATAGAAAAGGTGTGTTCGGACACTCATCAAGTCATTTTTTGATACAATTTTTGGATACATTTTTAGCTTTTTTTGCATGCTTAACAGATAAATAGAAAATGGTTGGTGGTGGATCATTAATGATTATAAAATCTAATTTACATTACCAATGAGCAATGAAAATGCAATAAGATATGAAACTTTCCACTCCACCTTCAAATTTTTGTCTGTTGAATATACAGAGTTAAATTAAACTTATATTGAGTTGACGTTTCTTCAAACACAAAATTAATGAACAAGTGAGGTGATATAATTGAGTTAATTTAATTTATATTGTGGATCTCTATAGTGATAAATTAGTGCGGTATTTTAGTTTTTGACAAATATTTTACAGCACTCAATTTGCATTCAGTATAAAGTTGAAAGATTAATAAACTAACTTAGCAAAGTCTTTTAATTTACAGGAAGTCAATTCATTAGAAATCCATATCCTCTTCTCCAGTTACTCAGCTCTTGAAGAAATTGTTCTCCTCCTTCAAACTTCAGTGTTTATTCTCCCTTCTACTTACTCTGTAATGGTTAGAATAAAGTCCCTGTGTTTTATCAGAATGAAAATCCTAATCCTCAAACCTTCTTAAATGCTTTAGCTCCCCTTATGAAGAACCTCACAAACCAAACCACACTTGAGTCTACAGCAATAGTATTTAAAAAATACCTGCAGATCTTTCCTTCCTTTGTGAAAGCAAAGATTCAGTCCTCCCAGATTCTCTTCCAATCTTCAGGTTCCTTCAGAGAGAAATACACCTCTTTTATAGTAGAATGGATACTGAGTCTCTGGTACCAAGGGCACTTATTTCCAGGTGGGACAAAATAGAGATTGTTACTCAAAGAGAGGGGAAATCAAAATAGAGACAGGAAGGGTGGAACATTTCTCTGCTTCACAACTGAGGAGTTAGAGCAAAAGACAGAGCCTTTAAAGCTGAAACTCCTCTGCATTCACTCACTAACAGGTCTGTCCTCTGGAGGAGTGATAGAACTCTTTCAGAATCTTCCCTTCCCTGGATTTATCCATTCACAGGGATGCCCTAATCCTCTGTGCACAACTCACACCAGAGTCTCACAACTAGAAGTCTCCAAAAAATGGATTAAAAGCATAAAAGGATGGACAATGTAGTGCTAGGTTTTTTTTTTGTTTTTTTAAAAAAGGTTCTTGGGTAATCTGGGAAACTATAGACTGGTGAGATTGACATTGGTGCTGGGCAAAATGGTAGAAGTGATTCTTAAAAATAAAATAATAATCTCAGTTAATGGGAAAGAGTCAACATAGTTTTAGAAAAGAGAAGTCTTGTCTTACAAATCTTTTAAATATTTTGGAAGGTTTTGTTAAACATGTAGATATAATTGAGCCAGTTGATATAATGTATTTCAAACTTCAGAAAGCATTTGACAAAGTCCTTCATGAGACGCTCCTCATGAAATTACAACATCTATTGGAAATTTAGTAACTGGTTAAAAGACAGGAAACAAAGGTTAAGTCTAAATGGTCAGTTTTCAAAATGGAGAAAGATCATTATTGGAGTACCACACCGATCAGAATTGGGACCTGTGCTATTTAACATACTCATAAATGATATGGAAAAGGGAATGATGAGTGAAGTGATCAAATTTGTAGGTGATAGAAAATTATTCAAAGTCGTTAAAGCAGCAGTGGATTACAAGGAACTGCAGTAGGTCTTTGTGAGACTAAGAGATTGGCATAAGAACATAAGAAATTGCCATGCTGGGTCAGACCAAGGGTCCAGCAAGCCCAGCATCCTTTTTCCAACAGAGGCCAAACCAGGCCACAAGAACCTGGCAATTACCCAAACACTAAGAAGATCCAATGCCACTGATGCAATTAATAGCATTGACTAATTGCTAAGAAAATTTGATTAATAGCCATTAATGGACTTCTTCTCCTAGAACATATCCAAACCTTTTTTGAACCCAGCTATTAGGGATGTGAATCGTGTCCTCGATCGTCTTAACGATCGATTTCGGCTGGGAGGGGGAGGGAATCGTATTGTTGCCATTTGGGGGGGTAAAATATCGTGAAAAATCGAGAAAAATCGTGAAAAATCTAAAAATCGCAAAACCGGCACATTAAAACCCCCTAAAACCCACCCCCGACCCTTTAAATTATATCCCCCACCCTCCCGAACCCCCCCCCAAATGAGTTAAATAACCTGCGGGTCCAGCGGCGGTCCGGAACGGCAGCGGTCCAGAACGGGCTCCTGCTCCTGAATCTTGTTGTCTTCAGCCGGCGCCATTTTCCAAAATGGCGCCGAAAAATGGCGGCGGCCATAGACGAACACGATTGGACGGCAGGAGGTCCTTCCGGACCCCCGCTGGACTTTTGGCAAGTCTTGTGGGGGTCAGGAGGCCCCCCACAAGCTGGCCAAAAGTTCCTGGAGGTCCAGCGGGGGTCAGGGAGCGATTTCCCGCCGCGAATCGTTTTCGTACGGAAAATGGCGCCGGTCATACGCGTATGGCCGGCGCCATTTTCCGTATGGAAAATGGCGCCGGCAGGAGATCGACTGCAGGAGGTCGTTCAGCGAGGGTTCCGGCGCCTCGGTGAACAACCTCCTGCAGTCGATCTCCTGCAGTCGATCTCCTGCCATTTTTCGGCGCCATTTTGGAAAATGGCGCCGGCTGAAGACAACAAGATTCAGGAGCAGGAGCCCGTTCCGGACCGCTGCCGTTCCGGACCGCCGCTGGACCCGCAGGTTATTTAACTCATTTGGGGGGGGTTCGGGAGGGTGGGGGATTTAATTTAAAGGGTCGGGGGTGGGTTTTAGGGGGTTTTAATGTGCCGGCTCACGATTCTAACGATTTATAACGATAAATCGTTAGAATCTCTATTGTATTGTGTTCCATAACGGTTTAAGACGATATTAAAATTATCGGACGATAATTTTAATCGTCCTAAAACGATTCACATCCCTACCAGCTATACTAACTGCACTAACCACATCCTCTGGCAACAAATTCCAAAGCTTTATTGTGCGTTGAGTGAAAAAGAACTTTCTCCGATTAGTCTTAAATGTGCTACTTGCTAATTTCATGGAATGCCCCCTAGTCCTTCTATTATTCGAAAGTGTAAATAACCGATTTACATCTACCCGTTCAAGACCTCTCATAATCTTAAAGACCTCTCTCATATCCCCCTCAGCCGTCTCTTCTCCAAGCTGAATAGCCCTAACCTCTTCAGCCTTTCCTCATAGGGGAGCTGTTCCATCCCCTTTATCATTTTGGTTGCCTTCTCTGTACCTTCTCCATCGCAACTATATCTTTTTTGAGATGTGGCGACCAGAATTGTACACAGTATTCCAGGTGCAGTCTCACCATGGATCGATATAGAAGCATTATGATATTTTCCATTTTATTAACCATTCCCTTCCTAATAATTCCTAACATTCTGTTTGCTTTTTTGACTGCTGCAGCACACTGAGCCAACGATTTTAAAGTATTATCCACTATGATGCCTAGATCTTTTTCCTGGGTGGTAGCTCCTAATATGGAACCTAACATCGTGTAACTATAGCAAGGGTTATTTTTCACTATATTCAACACCTTGACTTGCCCACATTAAATTTCATCTGCCATTTAAATGCCCAATCTTCCAGTCTTGCAAGGTCCTCCTGTAATGTATCACAATCCGCTTGTGATTTAACTACTCTGAATAATTTTGTATCATCCGCAAATTTGATAACCTCACTCATCATATTCCTTTCCAGATCATTTATATATATATTAGAGATGTGGTTCGGTTTTCGCCCTATTTAGGAAATTGAACGAAATTTCCTAATTCGTTGTTGTTTCGGAGCCTCTGAAACACGACATAAACGGCGTTGTTTCGGAGGCCCCGAAACCGGAAACGAAATTTCCCCCGAAATTCGGGGGAAAATTCGTTTTCGGGTTTGCCTGGGGAGAGGGGCAAAAATTATTTTTTTTTTATTAAAAACCACCCCAAATTTAAATTAATTGTAATACACCACCCCCCGATCCCTCCCCAAGACTTACGAAGATCCCTGGTGGTCCAGCGGAGTCCCGGCTTCCATTTGCCATGCCCTCCATATCCTAGTTCGTGCCAGTGCAAGCCGCGCGCCAAAATGGTGCCGAATAGCCAGAACGACCATGTCACAGGGGCTTTCGGTGCTATTGGTCAGCCCCTGTCACATGGCCATCGGCGCCATCTTGTGCTCCTATCATGTGACAGGAGCTGACCAATGGCGCCAAAAGCCTCTGTGACATAGTATGGGCAAAGGCTATCGGCGCCATTTTGGTTACTGGCAGCCGAAAACGAAATCGCTCTCCGACCCTTGCTGGACCCCCAGGGATTATTGGCAAGCCTTGGGGGGGGGGTCAGGAGCCCCCTCCTGACCCCCCCCAAGGCATTTTGGCGCGCGGCTTGCACTGGCACGGACTAGGGCACCGAGGGCAAATGGAAGCCGGGACTCCGCTGGACCACCAGGGATCTTCGTAAGTCTTGGGGAGGGATCGGGATGGGGGGGGGGGGGGGGTTGTATGTACTAAAAATGTTTGGAAACGTGTTTAAATGCTTGGGGTGGGTTTTTTTTTTAGCTTCGTTTCCCGGTTCGTTTTTTCGGCCCGGTTTCGGGTTTCTCGTTTCGTTTTCGGACAAACGACCCGAAAACGAAACGTGAACACCCGAATTATACCGCAAAATATTCGAACCGAAAAACGACCCGGCAGAACAAAACTAAGCACATCTCTAATATATATATATATTGAAAAGCACCGGTCCAAGTACAGATCCCTGAGGCACTCTACTGTTTATTCTTTTCCACTGAGAAAATTGACCATTTAATCCTACTCTCTGTTTCCTGTCTTTTAACCAGTTTGTAATCCCATGACTTTTTAGTTTTCTTCACATCCTCTCTTGAGGGACTTTGTTAAATGCCTTCTGAAAATCCAAATACACTACATCTACCGGTTCACCTTTATCCACATGTTTATTAACCCCTTCAAAAAATGAAGCAGATTTGTTAGGCAAGACTTCCCTTGGGTAAATCCATGTTGACTGTGTTCTATTACACCGTGTCTTTCTATATGCTCTACGATTTTGATCTTGAGAATAGTTTCCACTATTTTTTTTCAGCACTGAAGTCAGGCTCACTGGTCTATAGTTACCCGGATTGACCCTGGAGCCTTTTATAAATATAGGGGTTACATTGGCCACCCTCCAGTCTTCAGGTACAATGGATGATTTTAATGATAAGTTACAAATTTTAACTAATAGATCAGAAATTTCATTTTTGAGTTCCTTCAGTACCCTAGGTTACATACCATCTGGTCCAGGTGATTTGCTACTCTTTAGTTTGTCAATCTGGCCTACTACAGCTTCCAGGTTCACAGTGATTTTGTTCAGTTCATCTGACTCATCATCCCTGAAAATCATCTCCGGAACTGGTATCTCCCCAACAAACTCATTAGTAAACACAGAAGCAAAGAATTCATTTAGTCTTTCTGCAATGACCTTATCTTCCCTAAGAGCCCTTTTAACCCCTCTGTCATCTAATGGTCCAAATGACTCCCTCACAAGTTTCTTGCTTTGCATATATTTTAAAAAGTTTTTATTATGAGTTTTTGCCTCTATGGCCAACTTCAATTCAAATTCACTCTTCACCTGTCTTATCAATGTTTTACACTTAACCTGACAATGCTTAACCTGACAATGCATCTTAATAGCAGCCCAACAGGTACACCATGAAATTAACAATAATATACATCAGTGTGGATGTTACATTCCTCAATTTGTACTCAGACTGTTATCCCTCCATTGTGATATTATCGACTACATGAGGCATTGGCTAGAGCATTCTCCTTTGTGGGGCCCACAATGTGGAATACCATACCTTGTGCTTTGAGACGAGAAGTTGATTACTTATATTTAAAATTTTCTGTTATGTATATGCCCTTGGGATGTGCAGAGGCAAAATTTTCATTTTGGTTCATTCATTTATTCATCACCTTCATTTATTTATTTAGTTTCAAATGAAAAACAAATTAATTTGTTTCCAATTCAAGTCACTGGGGGAAGCGATGCAGCCTATTTTGAAGTTCCGAACTGAGGTTTTCTAATCAAATTCTATTGAACTTGTTACTAGACAACAAACATCAGAAGGGGGAAGAGAACGTCAAGGCATCGAGACTGTGGCAAATTGGCACCAAAACTGTTATGTGTAGCCTAAGACACTGTAAAAAGGCAAAAGGGTATCAGCAGTGGCAGAATTTTATGAGAACATTTAGAGAATTTTTGACAAATTTAAGATCAAATAAAATAGAGAATAATTGAAAATTTAAGAAAGGGCAAGGAAAGTTTATCATCCATTAAAAATCAAGCATTTCACAATTCAGTTCCTCATTTAAAATGGAAGATTCTATAAAAAGATACAAAATGTATACATCAGAACATTATCAAGAAGGAGGAAGAACTCAGTTAATTGCCTGCCTATTTTGTAGCCTGTTTCTGTAGACCCTTATTGTTCTAAATTCTAGAGCAATTCATATTGAATCTGTAACCTTCACTGCTAAATACCACATTCTTACATGTAAGGTTTTTGGCTCTCAGACTCCCCTTCTCCCCCACATAATTTTTATGAGGGCAGATTTAACATCTTTGTTCCTTAGACTGTAAATGATAGGGTTCATCATGGGGATCAGACTGTTGTACAGTGAGTCAAGTAATTTGTCAACTGGATTTGTGTTTATGGACAGGGGTCTCATATATGCAAAAAATACAGTTGCAGAGTATATGCTAACGACCATGAGGTGGGAAGAGCAAGTGGAGAAGGCCTTACGCCTTCCCTCCATGGATTGGATTTTCAAGATGGCCAAAATGATTTGGACATAGGATGTCAGGATGAGCAGTATAGCTCCCAAGGCCAAGCCCAAGTTTAATGTGAGCATTGTTAGTTTAATGATGGAGATATCACTGCACGAGAGTTTCAACATTGTCTGGAAGTCACAGAATAAATGGTTGACAACATTATGCCCACAGAAAGATAAATGAGAAATGGTTACCCTGTGTGGTAGTGGATCTAGAAACCCAATTATCCAGGAAACAGCAGACAGCAGAATGCAAACCCTCTTGTTCATGACAACTGTGTAGTGTAAGGGGTTGCAGATGGCCACGTAGCGGTCATACGCCATAGCAGTGAGCAGAAAGAATTCCACACTGAGGAAAGCCATAAGCAGATAGAGTTGGGCCATGCATGCTTGGAAAGAAATAGCTTTGTTGTTCATTAAAAAAATTGCCAGCATTTTTGGGAGAGCGCAGGAGGTTAAGCAGATGTCCACAAAGGCCAGATTGCCGAGGAAGAAGTACATGGGCTTGTGGAGGTGTGAATTAATAGACATTAATGTCAAAATTGCGAGATTCCCCATCAGTGTGACCAGGTAAATGGACAGGAAGACCACAAAGAGCAAACTCTGAAGTTCTGGATATTCTGGAATTCCCAGAATGAGGAATTCTGTGACTTGGGTTTGGTTTTCCCACTCCATGTCTCTTGTACTGATGGCTTGCTGAGAGAGGAAGAAAAAAAGATAACAGAGAAATCAGGAAACCATACTAATAGTAAATCAGAGAGAGGAAAGTGTTATTCACAAGGTCAATGAGACATTAGTTAATGTTTCACCAATATATTGGGAATTCAGTTCATCCTTTTATTTTACCCTTAAGCCAATTGTAATTAGATTATCAATACTAAATATTGAGTAAGCTGAGGGAGCCAGGAATATTATCCAGCTAATTTTATACAGCTGGATATTCATTCTGCTGAATATACCTAGCTAAAGTCAAAGTTACTTTGATAAAGTTATCTGGACAACATTAGTATTGCTCTCTAATATGAGCTGATTTACTGGATTCCTTTATTTGAATAGCTCTGAAAATCAGCACAAAGTAGTTAAAATTAAATCCTTCTCCTAGAGAACCCCAATGCCACTTCTTTTTAATGTGGGTAAGACAAACCTTTTGAATATTGACTTCATTATTAATTACAAAGTAACAGTATAACAAATTTATATTCATATTCATTCTTAATAATTATTATTAAGAAAGTGTTCTTTCTCTCCTCTCCACTTTGGATAGTGTTATATGGACACAATTCAGGCAGCTGTTTCTATGTCATTGGATTATTAAACTCTAAATTACATAGGGATTCCGTGGAATAAAAGCAGCAAATATATCTACATTCTCATTAATATTATAAAGAACAAATCCTTGCTCTTGACAGTATGTTGTGGCTGCAGTGTTATGACGAACTGCAAACACAGTAACATAATCCTCAGGCTGAATTAAAAACAGTCTCACATAGTGTTTCATCTTATGATCACCTCTAATCTCATCTCTCCATTTGCAGTTCCTCCATCCCTCTATCAACTGATGTAATTGTCAGCCAAGTTATTGGTGAATACCGCTATGGAAGAGCTCTCAGATAGATTTCAGAATAGATTAGTCCAGATCCTTCATGCCTGGGTGTGTAAGAAAAGAAATTGGTTCTCTCAGTTGGCTTTAGCTCTCCCCTCTCTGTCTAGGCATTCTCTTTAAGATGTGAACTCTTGGGCAGGGTCACTTTCTTACCCCGCCTGTGTGCACATTGGCTGATGATTCTTCTCTTCCTGGCTCCTGAAATTTGGAAGTCGTGAAGGGGGAGAGTAAGAATTCTGAAGGGAAGCTAAAATGGGAACAAGGACATGGCCTGGGGAGGAGGATTTAGAGGGAGAAGGAAGCACTGAAAAATAAAAATATGCATTTACCTTCTGAAATGTCCAGAATTGGAAAGAACAGCAACTTCTTCCATTGATGTCTGATTCTTCTTGTGCTCTTGTGGTTAGTATTTTCATAAGTCATCTAATTTCTGGGTGATTTCTGCCATTATCATAGGATTGAAAGTTGGGTTCTGAGTGGAAATCTCTGAGTACTGCAGGCTTAGTGGAGGAACTTCACATGAGGAATTGGTCAGAAGGGACCTTGATTTCAGATCATGTTCTGCTATGCTATGCCTGACCAACCCTCAGCCCAACTAGACCCCAGGAAAAAGAGCCTGAGTTATATTGATGCTTATTTTCTGCTTTTAATTTTTAAAAATCTGGAAAAATGAAGGCATGGAATTAATTAACTTCCAAAAACAGTGCTCATTTTTTCTCTGGAAAACCAACTGATTTTAGTATTCTGAAAAGTTTGAGACCGACTTCCAAATTTGTAGCCGTGCGTTAGTTATTCATTTTATTCTAATTTTTGCAGAGACAGCACTGAGCTGAACGTCAAGAATAACTATGACAAGAATGATTATTTTTCTCTTACGTATGAAGGAAACGTCCCCTGCACCTTCACCTGTGCATCCGTAGGGCTCAGGAAGGAAAACTTACCCGTGTTTCAAATACCTTTAGGGCCCTGTCTCTGTGGGCAGTGGAAGAGCCCTGAACAATCCCTAGCCACGGCTTTAGCACTTAGAATACAGCATTTCCTCCAAGGACTGTTGTTTACATTGTGACTTTAAGAAAAAAGGCAAAGTGGTCTTGGAGGGAACAGCAAATAGCAAGCAAGCAAGAATAACTCTTCCAATGTTAATTGTGTGCGACAGCAGAGCATCTCTGTGTTAATTTCTCTCTCTTTTAGTGGAGGGGAAGGGGAGGTAAGAATTAATTTAATTTGGAGTTAAATTACATTTGGACAATTAGCATGTGGAAATAGTTTACTCAAGACACAGATGGTAACCACCGCAGATTATTATTCTGTTAACAATATTAAGAGCGTAAAGCTCTTAAAGGCAGTAGCATTAAAATGAGTGTGCATGCATCCATACACTCATATGCTAGGATTTTAAATCATGCATGAATTAAAATATGCCTATTGCACATATGTAGGGGAAGGGAGAGACTCTCCCACAGGCACTTTTATTTCTTATTTTATTTTCACAGCACTATTAGCTGGTTATCTGTTGAAGATGTCCAGTTAAGTAGGTAATTATCCGGCCATGCAAGGTCAGATAACTATAGACTAACTTACAGGCTGATCCACTGAAGTGAGCTACCACATTACCATTCATCATGGGGGAATACACCTCATTAAATAACTCTCAGTAAAGCAGTACCACACGAGTGAATTAGCCTGTTAGTCAGAAAGAATTGAAAATTGGTTAAATTAGCTGGATAACTGAATTTCTCTCCAAAACTGCCCCAGAACTGTCCATTTTAGCTGGATAATAAATAACCCCAGCCTTGCCATAGAGACATACTTTTAAGTTATCTGTCTAAATGGCTTTTACATATTGACCATTTCTAGTATAGGCATAATATTAAATGTTTATAAATGAAATTATAAATAAATGAGGTCTCACCTGGGACTTATACAAGGGATATACCACCTCCTTTTTTCTGCTGACTATTCCTCTCTCTATGCAGTCAAGCATCCTTTTGGCTTTTGCCATTGCCTTATCCACTTGTTTGGCCACCTTAAGATCATCAGATACAATTTCCCCTAGATCCCACACTTGTTTGGTGCATAAAAGTATTTCACCTCCTAGACTCTACCACTCCCTTGGGTTTTTGCAACCCAAATGTATGACTTTGCATTTTTTTTAGCATTACATCTTAGATGCCAGACTCTAGACCATTCCTCAAGCTTTGCTAGATCCTTCCTTATGTTTTCCATACCTTCCCAACAGACCTTCAAAAATGTTGACAAGAACGGTTCCACTGACCGACCCCTTTAGCACACCATTAGTAATAGTAACAGCCCCCTCCTCGGAGTGAAATCCACCTACATCTATCCTTTTGTCCTCTCTCACTTAACTAGTTTTTAACCTAAACAGTTACTTTGGGGCCCACACAAATAGTGCTTAGTTTGTTTATGAGTCACCTATGCAGAACCGTGTCAAAGGCTTTACTGAAATCCAAGTGCACTGCATCTAAGGCTCTCCCTGATGCAGTTGTCTGGGCGCCTAATAAAATAAATTAATCAGATTCATCTGACAAGACCTATCTCTGGTAAAACCGTGCTGCCTCTGATCTTGTAATCTGTTCTGCTCTAGAAACTGCTCTGTTTTAGCAGTGATTTACCAGAGGACAGACTAATAGGTCTATATTTCCCAGCCTCCTCTTATGTCCACTTTTGTAAAGAGAAATCATATCCATCTGTCTCCAGTCTTTTGAAACTGCTCCCAACTCTAAAGAAGCATTGAAAAGTTCAGCCAGCAGAGTTGCCACAACCTCTAAGTTCCCTTAAAACTCTTGGATATTCCCCATTGCTCTATCTGCTTGAAGTTAGTTAGCTCCTTACAAACACACTTTTCTGAAAATAAGAACATAACAACATAAGAACATAAGAAATTGCCATGCTTGGTCAGACCAAGGGTCCATCAAGCCCAGCATCCTGTTTCAAACAGAGGCCAAACCAGGCCACAAGAACCTGGCAATTACCCAAACACTAAGAAGATCCCATGCTACTGATGCAATTAATAGCAGTGGCTATTCCCTAAGTAAACTTGATTAATAGCCGTTAATGGACTTCTCCTCCAAGAACCTATCCAAACCTTTTTTGAACCCAGCTACACTAACTGCACTAACCACATCCTCTGGCAACAAATTACAATGCTTTATTGTGCGCTGAGTGAAAAATAATTTTCTCCGATTAGTCTTAAATGTGCTACTTGCTAACTTTATGGAATGCCCCCTAGTCCTTCTATTATTCGAAAGTGTAAATAACCAAGTCACATCTACTCATTCAAGATCTCTCATGATCTTAAAGACCTCTATCATATCACCCCTCAGCTGTCTCTTCTCCAAGCTGAACAGCCCTAACCTCTTCATCCTTTCCTCATAGGGAGCTGGTCCATCCCCTTTATCATTTTGGTTGCCGTTCACTTCTAGTCCTATATTTATCTGTTTTATGTGGCTCTGTTCCAGACCCTTCTACAGTGAACACTGAACAGAAAAATGTAATTAATTTCACTTTTTTTTCATCAGCCTCCACATATTCCTCCCTTCAACTCTGAGTCTCACAATGCCACTTTTGCATTTCCTGCTATCACTAACATATCTAAAAATAAATTGTTCCCCCTTTTTATTTTACCATATTTATTATTATGTTTTCTGTTTGCATATTTGCTGTTCTAACTAGTTTCCCAGCTTTAGTTCTACTTCTACATCTGGTAATTGACTTACATAATTGAAATTGGACTTGAGTTATATCTGTAACTTTTGTGTGGACGGCCTGGGTGAACTGATGTGGGTATCTGTAAATTAGTAGGGATGTGAATCGTTTTTCAACGATTAAAATTATCGTCCGATAATTTTAATATCGTCTTAAATCGTTATAGAACACAATACAATAGAAATTCTAACGATTTATTGTTAAAATCGTTAAATCGTGTTAGTGCGCACTAATGGGAGTTAGTGCGCACTAACTCCCGTTAGTGTGCACTAACAGAAAATGATACAAATTGACACTTTCCAGGTCAGTAAAGGTCAGTTAGGAATGAATATGTATTCCTATTGGCTGGCTGCCCTCTTATCTATTGATGTTACCAAGGTTCCCACTGAGGTGATGGTTGGGGGGGATGGGAAATGGAAATGGAAACTCAGGAACACTAACAGAAAATGATACAAATTATTGACACTTTCCAGGTCAGTAAAGGTCAGTTAGGAATGAATATGTATTCCTATTGGCTGGCTGCCCTCTTATCTATTGATGTTACCAAGGTTCCAACTGAGGTGATGGTTGGGGGGATGGGAAATGGAAACTGTTGGTAGTTGACAAAAAAAAGTAATGTGATCAGTCAATATGACTAGAACTTGTGCCCTATTCCTGATACCAGGGGTGTTGTGATCTTCCTGCACTCAGTGCCCTATCCCTGATACCAGGGTGTTGTGATCTTCATGCACTCAGTGCCCTATCCCTGATACCAGGGGTGTTGTGATCTTCATGCACACAGTGCCCTATCCCTGATACCAGGGGTGTTGTGATCTTCCTGCATGCAGTGCCCTATCCCGCCTGCATTACTAGTGAGAGGCTGGCTTCACAGACAGGGGGGAGCTGCCTGACCCTCACTCCTGACTTCCCCCATGTCCCAGCCAGTGAATGGTGTGTGGGTGAGGGGGGGGAGGATGGTGAGGCTGAAACAGCTCCTTCCCTGCATTACTAGTGAGAGGCTGGCTTCACAGACAGGGGGGAGCTGCCTGACCCTCACTCCTCCCCTCCCCCATGTCCCAGCCAGTGAATGGTGTGTGGGTGAGGAGGGGGGGGGGTAGGATGGTGAAGGCTGAGACAGCTCCCTCCCTGCATTACTAGTGAGAGGCTGGCTTCACAGACAGGGGGGAGCTGCCTGACCCTCACTCCTCCGGGGTATTGTGATCTTCCTGCACACAGTGCCCTATCCCTGATACCAGGGGTGTTGTGATCTTCCTGCATGCAGTGCCCTATCCCTATTAATACCAGGAGTGTTGTGATCTTCCTGCACACAGTGCCCTATCCCTAATACCAGGGGTGTTGTGATCTTCCTGCACACAGTGCCATATTCATGATACCAGGAGTGTTGTGATCTTCCTGTATGCAGTGCCCTATCCCTGATACCGGGATGTGTGCAAGAAGATCACAACACTCCCGGTATCAGGAATAGGGCACTATGTGAAGAAGATCACAACACCCCCGGTATCAGGAATAGGGCACTGCGTGCAGGAAGATCACAATGCCCCCGGTATCAGGAATAGGGCACTGTGTGCAGGAAGATCACAACACCCCCGGTATCAGGAATAGGGCACTATGTGCAGGAAGATCACAACACCCCTGGTATTAGGGATAGGGCACTGTGTGCAGGAAGATCACAACACTCCTGGTATTAATAGGGATATGGCACTGTGTACATGAAGATCACAACACCCCTGGTGCCAGGGTTAGGGCACTGTGTGCAAGAAGATCACAACACTCCTGGTATTAATAGGGATAGGGCACTGTGTGCAGGAAGATCACAACACCCCTGGTGTCAGGGTTAGGGCACTTTGTGCAGGAAGATCACAACACTCCTGGTATTAATAGGGATAGGGCACTGTGTGCAGGAAGATCACAACACCCCTGGTGCCAGGGTTAGGGCACTGTGTGCAGGAAGATCACAACACCCCTGGTATCAGGGTTAGGGCACTGTGTGCAGGAAGATCACAACACTCCTGGTATTAATAGGGCTAGGGCACTGTGTACATGAAGATCACAACACCCCTGGTGCCAGGGTTAGGGCACTGTGTGCTGGAAGATCACAACACTCCTGGTATTAATAGGGATAGGGCACTGTGTGCAGGAAGATCACAACACTCCTGGTATTAATAGGGATAGGGCACTGTGTGCAGGAAGATCACAACACTCCTGGTATTAATAGGGATAGAGCACTGTGTACATGAAGATCACAACACCCCTGGTGCCAGGGTTAGGGCACTGTGTGCAGGAAGATCACAACACCCCTGGTATCAGGGTTAGGGCACAAGTTCTAGTCACATTGACTGATCACATTACTTTTTATGTCAAGCTACCAACTGTTTCCATTTCCCATCCCCCATATATTGTCAGTGGGAACCTTGGTAACATGAATAAATAAGAGGGCAGCCAATAGGAATACATATCCATTCCTAAACTGACCTTAACTGACCCGAAAAGTGTCAAATTATATCATTTTCTGTTAGTGTGCACTAACGGGAGTTAGTGCGCACTACCTGGGACTTAGTGCGCACTAACTCCCGTTAGTGTGCACTAATCGGAAAAAACGATTTTTAACGATTTTTTAACTAAAAAATCGTGCCTAACACGATTTTCTTCTCCTGCCAGATGATTTCTATCGTTAAGACGATATGGCACATGATTCACATCCCTATAAATTAGTGATTCCAAGTACATACAGACATAAGCTAAGTGTTTGCACACATTATTTATTTATTTATTTATTTATTTATTTAAACAGTTTTATATACCGACAACCGTTTGCTCATCCTGTCGGTTTACATATAACTTACTAACCAAAGTATATATAGGCATTGCCTTTACAAGCAACAGCATACAATAACACGCAGTAACAAAACAAGATCTAGATGAGTTGGTGAGAGGGATTCAACTGGGAATAACATAAGTTGGGAGCGGGGAGAGAGTAAGAACAATAATAAAACATAAGAATGTTATGTACAGAGTTTTATGATGTCTTCGTAGAAAACTGCTGGTTCTTGTTTGTGGGGAAGGATACGGGAATAGGGCTAGTGAGGGTAAATGTTATACCTTAGGTGAGAGAATGTGAACAGAAATAGAGAGATCAACTAGTGTGTAAACAGGGATGTACTTTCATTGAAAGGAAACTGTACATTTTAATGAAATTCTATCATGTAATGGCTTTCCTGTGAAAGTGCAGAATACAAGTTTATTTTGGAAATTCAAAATTCAAATTTTGTTTTTAAAAGAAAAACAAATATTTTGTTTGTATTTCTTTTATTTTGTTTTCAGGAACCTCCAATCTTGACCTATCCCCTCCCTTTCAACCAAAGATATCATTGCCAGCAAAGCAATATTAAAAAATTGAAGTCTCATTCAACCCCTGTGGTTTTTCTGTCAACATTACATGCCCTGACTAGTGGTACCGGTGTTGGTGCTCATGCTAGTGCTGCTGCTCAGTTGCTGAGAATCTGATCCTTTCCTATGTGTGCAAATCTATGACACAAAGCTATGTGCATGCAGACCACACTAATCTCTAGAGATGTGAATCGTGTGATCGATCGTCTTAACGATCGATTTTGGCTGGGGGGGAGGGAATCGGATCGTCGCAGTTTTGTTTTTTTTTAAATCGTGTAAATCGTAAATCGGGGAGGGCAGGAAAACCGGCACACTAAAACAACCCTAAAACCCACCCCGACCCTTTAAAATAAATCCCCCACCCTCCCGAACCCCCCAAAATGTCTTAAATTACCTGGGGTCCAGTGGGGGGTTCCCGGTGTGATCTTCCACTCTCGGGCCACGGGTGCGTTAATAGAAATGGCGCCGGCGCTAGCTTTGCCCTGTCATATGACAGGGCAAAGCTAGCGCCGGCGCCATTTTGGTTCCTGTCCCCCGACGTCACGAGAGCAGGAGATCGCTCCCGGACCCCCGCTGGACCCCCAGGAACTTTTGGCCAGCTTGGGGGGGCCTCCTGACCCCCACAAGACTTGCCAAAAGTCCAGCGGGGGTCCGGAAGCGACCTCCTGCACTCGAATCGTATTGCCATATTGCAAAATGGCGCTGGCCGTATGGCCAACGCCATTTTGCAATATGGCAATACGATTCGAGGAGTTTGGGTAGGATTACTGGCCAAGTGGGAGGGATTCACAAATTGCAAAGCTATATTGCACAGTTTTAATTACACCTTTTTCATCAAGCCATGCAATATGGCTTTATCACACTTTGTGATGTTTTTGCTATTTTAAGCTGCTGGGGAGAAAGAGAGAGAGAGAGAGAGAGACCATAAGGTGCTTATACTAGGTAGGTATTTATACCTTTATATGAGGCCCACCTAGTTACTCGAGGTGAGGTTTAGGTTAGGTATTAGTGTAGGGGTTAGGGGCCTCTTTGATATACAGAGTGCGATGTACAAACAGAACAGTGCACTCTTGTGAAGATTTGATGACCTTCAGAGTGAACATTGCACAAATCTCATCTTTATGTGAGTTTCCTCACTCCGAAGGTCATAAAATCTTCACAAGAGACCACTGTTCTGTTTGTACACCACACTCTGTATGTCAAAGAGGCCCCTAACCCGTACACGAATACTTAAACCTCACCTCGCGTTACTAGGTGGGCCTCATATAGAAGTATAAATACTTACCTAGTATGAGCACCTTACAACTAGTCTATTTCTCTCTCCCTCTCCCTCTCTCCCCCTCCCCCTCTCCCTCCCAGTGGCTGTAGGTAGGAATTGCAACAATGTTGGTTCTTACTGCAAAGCATGAAAAAAGTTATTGCAGTCTGTGGAAATATCTTTGTGAAGCACTAAGATAGCACACTTTGTGATAAACAGGCTATTTCCCATTGATAGCAGGGCTGACTCAGCCATGCTGCCATCAAGGCCTGGGAGGCAGAGCTTCTCAAAGCTATTACACAGAATTTAGCTCCGTGCGGCTGTGCATGGGTTCCCATGCAGTGAAAGCAGAATCTCCTCAGTTTGTTTTTTCCATGAGCGGGAACGCACGCAGAGCTTAGGATCTCCTCAGAGAATTTCCTCAAAGAAAAAAAACATCAATGGAAAATCAACAAAAAAAACAGGAAAGTATGCCCAGGCTATTGGGATTTAAGCTGTGTGCCTGTGGCAAAATAATGTCGATAACGGATGGCCACTCAGCCTGTTATGTGTGTCTGGGCCCAGACCACCAACAGGCAACCTGTAAACATTGTGGCAGAATGTCGCCCAGGGCACAGCACCAAAGGGCACACAAAATAGAAAAGCTGAAACTCGCTCAGGGCTCTTATGCCCCGCCATCTGCATCACATTCATCACCGGGACCAGTGAAAAAAGAGGCTCCGATGCAAAAGAGAGCAGCCTCACTAGGCCCTTCCTCCTCTAGCGCTGGTGAAGGAACAAAACACCATGAGCGCTCTCACAAACTGGCCCATTCTTCAATGGGGGCAACCACACCAAGATCGTTGGCGCCGACGCATGCGTCCAGCTCGGCGCTACCCTCGACGCCGGCGCAACCCTCGACACTGGCACAACCCTCGACGCTGGCGCAACCATCAATTCCAGAATATACATCTAAGAAGATGCATAGTTCGACGCAGACGCATCCATCGACACAGACACATCTCTCAATGCCGACTGCGCTGAAGCAAGGACATTTACTGCCAGTACTGACGCATCCCAGAAAGGAAGCGCAGAAGCAAAAGATTAGTGCACCGAAACTGCCTAAAACGATGCAAGAGAATACACAGGTGAGACACTGAATTCACAACCTTCCATCTGAAATGGTTGTACATTCAAAACATTCTCACAAGAGAAAATATGTGACAGACACACTCGCCTCCGGTGCCTCATCACCAGACTACCACTTGATGCATCCACAACCATACCAGTTTTCACCATTAGGGGCAAACGATGGTCGCGGTGGAGATGTGCCACCACAGGATGGAGTTGGAGGACGAATGGGAGAAGGTTTCATCCCATTCATCAGATTCTTCATCTTCGTCCTTCCAGATATTTTCAGATTTATCATCAGTGTCTCACACACAACACAGGACCGCTCTCTTACAGGAAAAGGAGACTAGAAGATGTAACTGTTCGCTATCTTTGTTTATGTTAAAGTTATTTCCCCCTTGTTCCTTGTAAACTGATATGATATGGTCTGTATCATGAATGTCGGTATAAAAAAAAGCACTAAATAAATAAATAAATGTAATAAACACCACAACCCTACCATCCGGAACCACCTATCCTACTAGCAGCCATACCTCAGAAAGTTCCTCCCGGAGGAATACCTCCTGAGATGCTGGACATAGCACAACAATTGATAGCACACATTTCCTCTGCACTAACTGGACTCTTTACTTCGATACAATCCTCCCTTCAGTTTCCTCAGCCCCTACCACAAATTCCAGAGAAATCTCCATCATGTTTAAGAGAACAATCTCCTCAACCACTGTCAACTACTTCTCCATTGTCACCTCTTCCACCCTTTCCGGTGCCAGAAGAACCGACACAGCCAGCTCTTCGTAGTGTACCCAACAGCCAATCTATTCCATCTTCCCATACCTCATCAACAGGATACCCATCAGATCCTGCTAATGAGCCACAAGAGCCGTACGCACCGCCAGAAGATCTTGCCTACCCAAAGTTTATTGACAAAGTTGGTTCAGCTCAACACCTAGAAATACAGAAGATACCAGACCCTAGGTCCGAAACACTAGGGCTATTAAAGATATTTGACCTTCCCACAGAGCCTACTAGCCTTCCATCATACAAGGTCTTAGATGTCATGCTAGAAAAATCCTTGGAAACACCTTTTAACATCACACCGGTCTCTAGGAAAATAGACCTGAAATACAAGATGAAAAGTCTCAATTTTACGCATCCCTGCAACTACCTCACCAATCTATAGTGGTTGAGTCTGCAATGCAATGGGCCAAAAAGATGAGATTACACTCTAACGCCCAGCTAGGGAAGGACCACAAGTACTTGGATGATTTTGCCAAGAAATCTTTCCAGTCATCCATGCTGGGAGCACATATTGGCCAACACCAGTTCTATATTGTCCAATACTTGTACGAAAGTTTACAGCTTGTTAAGCCCTTAATACTATCCTCCAATTCCACATCAGTTCCCCCTCAACCAATACAAGATATGGAAGAGGGTTTACGCCACCTTCTAAGGATGGTGTATGAATCATTCAAAACATCTTCCCGAAATTCCGCATCTGTAATAGTTGCTTGAAGAATTGCATGGCTCCGATCTAGTGCCATACTGGAGGATGTCCACGACAAATGTTGCGTCTGTCGGTCTCAGACGGCTTTGACTTCTGTGCCTCACCTTTCTTCCTTCTCTCTCCTCAAGCCTTGGGAAGATGGCTGCTGCCGCGTCTTCATTCCGCTTTCTCCGGCGTCCCCAGAACGGCAACGGCAACAGTGCTCGCCATGTTTATCCTGAGGGCCTCCTAGGATGCACACCTGCATACCACCCACACCTTTATCCATGTCATGATGGAAACCTCGGGGGTGTCCCTTCCGAGTGCATCATCACATCCTGGTATTTAGTCTGCTCTTCATTTGCTATCAAACTGAGTTAGCAAGGATTGGATTGGAATGCCTCCGGTCTAAGCTTCTCTTCCGCTTCCTGCTGCCGCTGGAAGCTCTTTCTGCCCTTCGGGATATTTTCTCTAACCTGGGTACCCACTCCTCGGGGGCACTTCTGCTCTATTTCAGGTACTATCCTGGGACACCGGGTACTCGCTCCTCGAGGGCCCGCTCTCTCTATCCTGGTGCCTGCCACTATTCAACTTCTGCCTGGCTGGACCATCAACTACAGCTCTGCTTCAGTGAGTACTAACCTTCAGTCTATCTCTAGCTTCAGCGCTCCGCTTTACATCTGGGACCTGTTCCTGCTATGCCGCATGGCTTACCATCTACTCAAGCAAGAGACTGTTTCCTCTGCTGAGGATTCCTGGAGTCTGGGTTATCTCCTCTGCTGCCCGCTCCTTGGGCAGTACCATCAAGCTGTATAATAAATTTATCATCTCTATGTCTGCGTGTCTAGAGTCTAGCCTAGTACTGCGGTTCCTCATGGGGCTCCTCCCCATAAGAACATAAGAACATGCCATACTGGGTCAGACCAAGGGTCCATCAAGCCCAGCATCCTGTTTCCAACAGTGGCCAATCCAGGCCATAAGAACCTGGCAAGTACCCAAAAACTAAGTCTATTCCATGTTACCGTTGCTAATGGCAGTGGCTATTCTCTAAAGGGTAGATTTAAAAAAAAAGCGCGATCACGTACTTTTGTTCGCGTAGCAGGCGCAAACAAAAGTACGCTGGATTTTATAATATACGCGCATAGCCGCACGTATCTTATAAAATCCTGGATCAGCGCATGCAAGACTGCCGATTTTGGGCAGCCTGCGCACGCCGAGCCGCGCAGCCTGCCTCCGTTCCCTCCGAGGCCGCTCCGAAATTAGAGCGGCCTCGGAGGCAACTTTCTTTCACCCTCCCCTCACCTTCCCCTCCCTTCCCCTACCTAACCCACCCCCTCCAGCCCTATCTAACCCCCCCTTACCTTTGTCCTTCGATTTACGCCTGCTAGTAGCAGACGTAAATCTACACGCACCAGCAGACTGCTAGCGCGCCGTCATCAACCGGGGGCTGGTCCGGAGACCTGGACCACACCCCCAGGCCAGCGCCACGCCCCCAGTCCCGCCCCCTAAACCCCGCCCCCTGCCCCGAAACGCCACGTCATTCGGCCCTGCCCCCGACACGCCCCCTTCAAAAAACCCCGCGACTTACGCGCGTCCCGGGGCTCTGCGCGCACCGGCAGCCTATGCAAAATAGGCACGCTGGCGCACGAGGGCCCTGCTCGTGTAAATCCGGGCAGATTTACGTGAGCAGGGCTTTTAAAATCCGCCCGATTGTGAACTTAATAGCAAGTAATGGACTTTTCCTCCAAGAACTTATCCAATCCTTTTTTAAACACAGCTATACTAACTGCACTAACCACATCCTCTGGCAACAAATTCCAGAGTTTAATTGTGCATTGAGTAAAAAAGAACTTTCTCCGATTAGTTTTAAATGTGCCACATGCTAACTTCATGGAGTGCCCCTAGTCTTTCTATTATCCGAAAGAGTAAATAACTGATTCACATCTACCCGTTCTAGACCTCTCATGATTTTAAACATCTCTATCATATCCCCCCTCAGCCGTCTCTTCTCCAAGCTGAAAAGTCCTGACCTCTTTAGTCTTTCCTCATTGGGGAGCTGTTCCATTCCCCTTATCATTTTGGTAGCCCTTCTCTGAAACCTTCTCCATTGTAATTATACACAGTATTCAAGGTGCAGTCTCACCATGGAGCGATATAGAGGCATTATGATATTTTCCGTTTTATTCACCATTCCCTTTCTAATAATTCCCAACATTCTGTTTGCTTTTTTGACTGCCGCAGCACACTGAACTGACGATTTCAATGTGTTGTCCACTATGATGCCTAGATCTATTTCTTGGGTTGTAGCACCTAATATGGAACCCAACATTGTGTAATTATAGCATGGGTTATTTTTCCCTATATGCATTACCTTGCACTTATCCACATTAAATTTCATCTGCCATTTGGATGCCCAATTTTCCAATCTCACAAGGTCCTCCTGCAATTTATCACAATCTGCATGGCATTCTCCACAGTACCCAAGAAGCCACTCCAACACCTCAAAACCATAACAACAAATTAGTGAATCTCCCCTGTCATGGTGATAATCTGTTCGGAAGTTGTTTTCAGGAAATGGTATTGCAATTAAAGGAGCAGTTGGTGGCAGTTCAGTCACTAGCCAACCCTCCAGCATATATGACCTTTGCCAGGTGTTATTATCCACTGCCTTGTCGACAACCATAACAAAGGCAACAATTCTGGCCATACCCTCCATATTGTTCAACCACATACCAACAACCACAATGGTCATAAATTCCTCAGCAACAGAATAGACGTGGAAGACCTAGAGCCAAACGCACACAGGGACAAACACCCACAGCTACTTTCAAGTCTCCGGCGACTTTGAATTTAGCAAGGCCACCACCACCCAATATAATAGCGGACAGAATGACATCATTCTTCCTTGTTTGGACACACATTACGTCCGACTGCTGGGTATTAGATATAATACAGCAAGGATATTACTGTTATGGTTTTGAGGTTTTTGGTGGATTCTCGGGTGCTGCAGTGATGACCATGCCCATGGGGAGGAGCCCTGTGGGGAGCTGCAGTACCGGGCTAGACTCAGATGCACAAACACAGAGAGAGTTTTTATTATGCAGCTTGTAGAGTTCACCAGACGTGGCAGTAGTGAGCAGATTCCTGCAGCAGCAGTCTGGGGTCCTTGGCTGAGGAGACCCATCCCACAATGGTGGTGTAGGCAGCTCCGATGCAGGTTTCCAATAAGGAGCAGTAGGTGAGACAGACTGGCAGATGTTATATTAATCACTCTCTTGTAGCTGCAATGGTAGAGTTCCCAGCAGGCAGAAGTAATGGCACCACGGTAGACAACTCAGGCCCTCGAGGAGTGAGTACCTGATTACTGGATAGGCACCTGGAAAGAAGCATAGGGCCCCTGAGGAGTGGGTACTCGTTAGTAGAACCCTGGAGGGTGGAGAGAGCTTCCAGCAGCAGCAAGAAGAAGCAGAGCAGCTTAGACCAGACGAGTCCAATCCTTGCTAACTAAAGTCAGTCAGCAAATGGGCAACCTAAATACCCCGGATGATGTGACGTCACTCGAGGGGGATGTCCCCGAGGTTCACGCCAATGCTGTAATAAAGACATGGGTGACATGCACGCGCGCACCCTAGGAGGCCCTCAGGTGAATCATAGCGGAATGCCTTGCCATAGCCATTCCGGGGACACCGGGAGATGCGGCAAGCAGACGTGGTGGTCGACATTTTCCTGAGGCTGGTGGAGAAAGCAAATATCGAGGTGAGGCATGTTGGACAAAGCCGTCTGAGACCGAAGGACTCAACAATCACCTTCATTTTTCATCCAAACCACCCCTCCCCTCCCTATCCTATGTAAAAGAAAGAAGAAGAGACCAATTGCAATTGGCACAGGAAATCGCTCAAGTACTCAAACAACACGCAATACAACACATATCCCATTCCTCATGGGGCACAGGTTTCTACTCCCCATATTTCCTCATTCCCAAGAAGACGGGAGGTCTACGACTTATCTTGGACTTGCGCGAACCGAACAAATACCTGGTGAAAGAAAAATTCAAGATGGTTTCCATAAAATCCATCCTTCCCCTCCTCCAACCCAATGATTGGATGTGTTTGCTAGATCTGAAGGATGCCTATACTCACATTCCGATGCATCCTGCATCATGGCGATACCTGTGCTTCCAGTTCAATGGCCAGCACTACCAAAACAGAGTTCTTCCGTTCGGCCTAGCAACTGCACCCAGAATTTTCATAAAGTGCATGGCAGTGGTGGTGGCCCATCTAAGGAAACAGAGGATCCAAGTATTTCCATACCTGGACGGTTGACTTTTAGTGGCATCAGACCCAGAGACTCTTCGTTCCCAGGTTCACCAGACAATGCAATGCCTCCAAAGGTTGGGGCTGGTTGTCAATTTCCAGAAATCTAACCTTACCCCTTCACAATCCCTTCAATTTATTGGTGCTCAACTGGTAACGAACCTAAGCAGAGCCTTTCTTCCAAGAGACAGAAGACTCACACTTAGGAAACTATTAAGAAGGCTAAAAGCCACAGCAAAGCCGACAGCATGTTAAATTCTAATGGTTCTGGGACATATGTCCACAGCCATCTATATGGTCCAAAATACTCGACTCCACATATGCAGACTACAGTGGGATTTGAAGAGACAATGGTCGCAGCACCTTCAATCACTGTCGCGAGTCATATCACTAACTTACAACATGACTGTAGATATAGACTGGTGGTTACGAAAATGAACGCTCACCAAGGGGGCACTTTTCTGAACACTGTCTCACAACATGGTACTCAAAACAGATACATCCCACAAGGATTGGGGTGCTCATCTCGACCATCTCAAAACTCAAGGGCGATGGTCCCAACAAGAGAGCACATACCAAATAAACCTACTGGAACTCAGAGCCATCAGGAATGCCCTCAAGACATTCCTTCTACAATTGCAGGGCAGATGAGTCATGGTTTACATGGA
The DNA here is from genome assembly GCF_901001135.1 of Rhinatrema bivittatum. Lineage (NCBI taxonomy): Eukaryota > Metazoa > Chordata > Amphibia > Gymnophiona > Rhinatrematidae > Rhinatrema > Rhinatrema bivittatum. Next base: position 45,432,521 of record NC_042630.1, on the reverse strand, counting down.
CAATCAGGTAGCCATGTTCTACATAAACAAACAAGGAGGGTCAGGTTCATGGAACCTTTGCAGGGAAGTGATTCTCATTCTAGAATGGGCGGAGCAGCACTCCAATCACCTCCAAGTGACATACCTGCCAGGTATATAGAAACAGAAACATAGAAATGACGGCAGAAGAAGACCAAACGGCCCATCCAGTCTACCCACAAGCTTCACACTTTTTTTTCTTCTCATACTTATGTTTCTCTTGGCTCTTAGTAAACTTTTGGTTCTATTTCTCTTCCACCCCCACCATTAATGTAGAGAGCAGTGTTGGAACTGCATCTAAGTGAAATATCTAGCTTAATTAGTTAGGGGTAGTAACCGCCGCAGTAAGCAAGCTACACTCATGCTTATTTGTTTACTCAGACTATGTAATTCAGTCCTTGTTGGTTGTTGTCTGTATGTAGATCCACTTTTCTTCATCCCCTCTGCCGTTGAAGCAGAGAGCTATGCTGGATATGCGTGAAGTATCGGACTTCCTCCCCTGCCGTTGAAGCAGAGAGCTATGCTGGATATGCGTGAAGTATCAGGCTTATTTGGTTTGGGGTAGTAACCGCCGTAACAAGAAAGCTAATCCCCACTTTTTTGTGAATGCAAATCCTTTTTCCCACATTTACTCTTGCCGTTGAAACTTAGAGCAATGTTGGAGTCACATTAACTGTATGTATGTTTATTGAATAAGGGTATTATCTCCAGGTAGTAGCCATCGTTCCCGCGAGCCACCCACTCTTCATTCATGTCCTCTAGAGTTTTTGGATTCATAGTGTTTATCCCACGCCCCTTTGAAATCCTTCACAGTTTTGGTCTTCACCACTTCCTCCAGAAGGGCATTCCAGGCATCTACCACCCTCTCTGTGAAGAAATACTTCCTGACATTGGTTCTGAGTCTTCCTCCCTGGAGCTTCAAATCGTGACCCCTGGTTCAGCTGATTTTTTTCCAACGGAAAAGGTTTGTCATTGTCTTTGGATCATTAAAACCTTTCAAGTATATGAAAGTCTGTATCATATCACCTCTTCTCCTCCTTTCCTCCAGGGTGTACATATATAGATTCTTCAATCTCTCCTCATAAGTCATTTGATGAAGACCCTCCACCTTTTTTGTCGCCCTTCTCTGGACCGCCTCCATCTTGTCTCTGTCTCTTGGAGATATGGTCTCCAGAACTGAACGCAGTACTCAGGTGAGGCCTTACCAAGGACCTGTACAAGGGGATAATCACTTCCCTTTTCTTACTCGATATTCCTCTCTCTATGCAGCCCAGCATTCTTCTGGCTTTAGCTATCGCCTTGTCACATTGTTTCGCAGACTTCAGATCATTAGACACTATCACCCCAAGGTCTCGCTCCTGCTCCATGCACAGCAGCCTCTCTCCCCCCATCGAATACAGTTCATTCGGATTTTCACTCACCATATGCATGACTCTGCACTTCTTGGCATTGAATCTCAGCTGCCATATCTTCAACCACTCTTCCAGCTTCCTTAAATTCCGTCTCATTCTCTCCACTCCTTCCGGCGTGTCCACTCTGTTGCAGATCTTAGTGTCATCTGCAAAAAGACAAACCTTACCTTCTATCCCGTCCGCAATGTCGCTCACAAAGATAATGAACAGGACCGGTCCCAACACCGATCCTTGCGGTACACCACTTAAAACCGCTTAAAACCGCGGACAGAAAGGCTAATCTATGCTTTTCCACCAATTCCTCTTCTCACTCGAACAATTCAGAAATGCATATAGAACAGGGCGAACCTGATTTAATTGCACCAGCATGGCCCAGGCAACCATGGTACACTTACCTACTCAAACTATCGATAGAGAATCCACTTCAACTGGAAGACCGCAATGATCTCCTATCACAAGAAAAAAGTTCTCTAGTGCACCCGATGCACAAGTCATTGCACCTGACAGCATGTAGATTGAACGGACATTATTAGTAGAAATGGGCATATCCTACAATGTACAAGATGTCATACTGGCGGCAAGAAACCCTTCCATATGACGTAATTACCACTTCAAATGGAAAATATGGCATATATTTTAAATAGATAAATGATCAGTAACCAACGAAGCAGAACACCTCTCTAAGATAATCAAAAATACACAAAAGAGAGGGAAAAGGATCAATGTCCAATATCAATCTCAAACCCACTTAATTGGCAAATGACAATATCATAAACAGTCCTTTGCTTTAAAAGATTTACATCTGCAGCCTCTCGCCTCACAATGGGCCGCAAGCTTCAATCAGCTTATAAAGCAGAGTGTAATTCCTTTTAATCATTATTGTCATATTGCCTATCCCTAATCAGAACTTTATTCAAAATAATTATCACTAAACTTCATTCTAAACACCCCTAAGAAAGGTATACCAGTATGAAAACTTTATACTTCTCACTTTTCACTTCTCACTTTTCACTCTGTTTTAAACCCTAAATCTTCTGTAAAAGAATACTTAGCCAAGTCAACGTGAAATGTAAATCAAATTGTTCCCGACATGAATCACGTTCGATTGTAAAACAATCTTCTTCAGGGGATCATTTCACAGTGCTCGTACTTGACACAGCCAATATCTTCAATATCCTTAAAAACAGACAAAAAAGAATTAAAAGTGCATCTAACCTTATTCCTGCCTAAATAACCACAGTTTACCCATTTTATCTATCCAAAATTATCCACACACCTCTCATACTCAGCAGAAAAACTTACCCGGACAAACAAATGTCTCACCGCTCTTGTTCAAAAATGGCGCCACAGCGTCTTCAATCCACTCAGGCGTAGCCTGCTTTAAAGCCTACTTCCGTTGTCCACATCACCGGAAATGGTACTAACTAAAAAAGTGGTCAGAAAACTACAAATCCCATAACTACCATAGGGCAAGCAATTAATTGTCCCATACAGCTTGTGGATTAAAAATAGTAATTAACAGAACACACGAAGAGCTTACATCCCCCCGCTTACCATAAAGCAATCAATTTGTTGCTTTATCAAATTGTGAAAAGAAACAATATATTAATATACCACTTCTCACTGTTTGTTCAAAAAACAAACCAATCTATTTCTCTATTCAAACCCTTAGGGGCGACAGTGTCAAAATGATATATCCATTTCTGCTCTCTCCGCAAAAGGTAATTGTCAAAATCTCCTCCTCTACTACTGGGTGTCCAGCTGTTCAATGACTGCAAATCGCAATACTTCAAAAGAGTGATCACATTGTAGACAATGCTGTACCACAGGCGCCTCCAAACGTTGTCGCATCAAAGCACTCTTATGTTCAATTATGCGAGTCTTTAACACCCTTTGGTTTTACCAATATACAGTAGCGGACATGGACACCACAAACCATATATTACCCCTTTAGATTGACAGCTCGTGAGAGACTTAAAACGAAACTGTGGTCATGGCCAAAAAACGGAAGAAATTCTCCAGAAAAAGGATTGATGACAAACACATGCATCGATCGCATGGAAAGTGACCTTTAGGCTCAACATCATGCCTCAAGTAACCTGCGATTTCATCAGAAAAAATCAGAATGAACATAAGGTCCCTTAAATTTTTACCCCGCTTAAATGCAAAGCAGGGAAATTCTTGTAGCTCAGTGTGTAAGCTAACCACATGCCAATATTTTTTAATAATGTTCTGAACTAAATAAATCTGAGGTGAATATGGCAATACACACGTGGTTTACCTGATGGTGTCTGAGTCGAAGATGGTAAAAAACAACAGGTCACGATTCACCCATCTGGCACGTTTGTATGCTTTTCTGATGAATATTTAATGGATAACCTCTTTGCTGAAATCCAAATCAGAATTTTAAGCCTTCAACTTGTATCTAAAAAGATCTGAACAAAGCCTCCTTAATCTTAGAACTGGCCATAAGGCAAGTTTGATCTCAGATGAATATGGGGTGGCACTTTCAAAATCTAAGCAAGGTATTCTTTCTGTAGGTTTGCGGTATAAAGAAAAGTTAAACCCAGTAGTATGGAGGGAAATAGAAATATCAAGATAAGGGACACATTTCTTATCAAATGTATAAGTGAATTGGATGTTGATATCACACCATTTAACCATGTCATAAATGTCACAAATGTATCTTCATCACCCTCCCAACGAGTAGTATATCGTCAATATACCGTCGCCAAAATTTAACATGGCTGGCAATGGATTCACACATAGAAATTTCTCCTCAAAATCTCCCATGTAGAGGTTAGCACATGTCAGGGCCATGGTGGCACCCATCGCGACGCCCCTACATTGTAGAAAAAACTCCTCAACCAAATTTAAAGGAAATTATTCCTTAAAGTAATATCAGCAAGCGCCGAGATGAATCTGACGGCGTCCTACCAGATACATTGTTCAATTTTGAACGCACAATCTCAGATGCCTCTCTTCTGTGGAATGCTGTATAGAGCGACACTACGTCTATGGTAAGCAAGCCAGCTGAGAGTTAGGAAAGAGATGCTGGGTAGCAGTCTCTAACTGTGTCATTAAATCCGACGAATCTCGACATAGGAGGGTAGCAATTTTACCAATGGAGCAGAAATTTATCCACAAAAATGGATAATGGCTCCAACAACGAGCCTCTAGAAACACTACGGCCTACCTGGGGTTTGTCAATGACTTATGGATTTTTGGGAGCCTCGGGGAACCGAGGCAACAAACAACCAACAATATGACATCGAATCGTCCGGTCACTCGATCACAACAAGATCGGGATTAGAAGAATCTACTGTTGTGAATTTATCTACAATGGCGTTGTCTGAAGCCCAGGTCTCGCTTTTAAGAAAGGGCTTATCTTTGTGCCGACTTTGGATTTAGATTTATTTGACATCGAGATGCATATACAGAGATTCATTAGACAACTTTGGTTACGAGTACATTTTGCCAATGTCACTGAACAAACTACAGATATCTCTATAGTGGCGCCCAAGTCGAGATGGTGTCCGCCAGGACCTATGGATTTTTCCATTGCCACTTTCAGAGATTTAGTGCTCAAAGATTTACATGCATTAAAGAGGTCCACCCGGGTTAACAACAATACATCTAATTTAACCGTGGATGAACGCAAAGCCATTATGGAGCTGAGGCATGATGACTCTGTTATAATTAAATCTGCCGACAAAGGCGGCGCTGTAGTAGTTATGAATGTGACAGATTATTGTGAAGAAGTAACTCGGCAGTTGGGTGATTCCGAGTATTATTTAAAATTACCAGACGATCCTACTTCGGCCATTAAATTAGAGATTGATTATCTTATTGAAATGGCTGTTCAGAAACGATGGATTACAGTAAAAGAGCAAAAATTTTTAGTAGTTGATTTTCCGAAGACGCCGGTACTTTATTTGCTCCCAAAAATCCATAAGTCATTGATCAAACCCCCAGGTAGGCCGATAGTGTCTTCTAGAGGCTCGTTGTTGGAGCCATTATCCATTTTTGTGGATAAATTTCTTGCTCCATTGGTAAAATTGCTACCCTCCTATGTTCGAGATTCGTCGGATTTAATGACACAGTTAGAGACTGCTACCCAGCATCTCTTTCCTAACTCTCAGCTGGCATTGGCTACCATAGACGTAGTGTCGCTCTATACCAGCATTCCACAGAGAGAGGCATCTGAGATTGTGCGTTCAAAATTGAACAATGTATCTGGTAGGACGCCGTCAAGATTCATCTCGGCGCTTGCTGATATTACTTTAAGGAATAATTTCTTTAAATTTGGTGAGGAGTTTTTTCTACAATGTAGGGGCGTCGCGATGGGTGCCACCATGGCACCTGACATTGCTAACCTCTACATGGGAGATTTTGAGGAGAAATTTCTATGTGTGAATCCATTTGCCAGCCATGTTAAATTTTGGCGACGGTATATTGACGATATACTACTAGTTTGGGAGGGTGATGAAGATACATTTGTGACATTTATGACATGGTTAAATGGTTGTGATATCAACATCCAATTCACTTATACATTTGATAAGAAATGTGTCCCTTATCTTGATATTTCTATTTCCCTCCATACTACTGGGTTTAACTTTTCTTTATACCGCAAACCTACAGACAAGAATACCTTGCTTAGATTTGAAAGTTGCCACCCATATCATCTGAGATCAACTTGCCTTATGGCCAGTTCTTAAGATTAAGGAGGCTTTGTTCAGATCTTTTAGATTACAAGTTGAAGGCTTAAAATTCTGATTTTGGATTTTCAGCAAAGAGGTTATCCATTAAATATCATCAGAAAAGCATACAAACGTGCCAGATGGGTGAATCGTGACCTGTTGTTTTAGGGATGTGAATCGTGTCCTCGATCGTCTTAACGATCGATTTCGGCTGGGGAGGGGGAGGGAATCGTATTGTTGCCGTTTGGGGGGGGTAAAATATCGTGAAAATCGCAAAACCGGCACATTAAAACCCCCTAAAAACCCACCCCCGACCCTTTAAATTAAATCCCCACCCTCCGAACCCCCCCCAAATGACTTAAATAACCTGCGGGTCCAGCGGCAGTCCGGAACGGCAGCGGTCCCGGAACGGGCTCCTGCTCCTCAATCTTGTTGTCTTCAGCCGGCGCATTTTCCCAAATGGCGGCGAAAAATGGCGGCGGCCATAGACGAACACGATTGGACGGCAGGAGGTCCTTCCGGGCCCCCGCTGGACTTTTGGCAAGTCTCGTGGGGGTCAGGAGGCCCCCCACAAGCTGGCCAAAAGTTCCTGGAGGTCCAGCGGGGGTCAGGGAGCGATTTCCCACCGCGAATCGTTTTCGTACGGAAAATGGCGCCGGCCATACGCGTATGGCCGGCGCCATTTTCCGTACGAAAACGATATTAAAATTATCTGATGATAATTATCTGATGATAATTATCTGATGATAATTTTAATCGTCCTAAAATGATTCACATCCCTAGTTGTTTTACCATCTTCGACTCAGACACCATCAGGTAAAACCACGTGTGTATTGCCATATTCACCTCAGATTTATTTAGTTCAGAACATTATTAAAAAATATTGGCATGTGGTTAGCTTACACACTGAGCTACAAGAATTTCCCCGCTTTGCATTTAAGCGGGGTAAAAATTTAAGGGACCTTATGGTTCATTCTGATTTTTCTGATGAAATCGCAGTTAATTGGAGGCATGATGTTGAGCCTAAAGGTCACTATCCATGCGATCGATGCAGGTGTTTGTCATCAATCCTTTTCTGGAGAATTTCTTCCGTTTTTTGGCCATGGCAAGTTTCGTTTAAGTCTCTCACGAGCTGTCAATCTAAAGGGGTAATATATGGTTTGTGGTGTCCATGTCCGCTACTGTATATTGGTAAAACCAAAAGGGTGTTAAAGACTCGCATAATTGAACATAAGAGTGCTTTGATGCGACAACGTTTGGAGGCGCCTGTGGTACAGCATTGTCTACAATGTGATCACTCTTTTGAAGTATTGCGATTTGCAGTCATTGAACAGCTGACACCAGTAGTAGAGGAGGAGATTTTGACAATACCTTTGCGGAGAGAGCAGAATGGATATATCATTTTGACACTGTCGCCCTAAGGGTTTGAATAGAGAAATAGATTGGTTTGTTTTTTGAACAAACAGTGAGAAGTGGTATATTAATATATGTTTCTTTCACAATTGATAAAGCAACAAATTGATTGCTTTATGGTAAGCGGGGGATGTATAGCTCTTCGTGTGTTCTGTTAATTACTATTTTTAATCCACAAGCTGTATGGGACAATTAATTGCTTTGCCCTATGGTAGTATGGGATTTGTAGTTTTCTGACCACTTTTTTAGTTAGTACCATTTCCGGTGATGTGGACAACGGAAGTAGGCTTTAAAAGCAGGCTACGCCTGAGTGGATTGAAGACGCTGTGGCGCCATTTTTGAACAAGAGCGGTGAGACATTGTTTGTCCGGGTAAGTTTTTCTGCTGAGTATGAGAGGTGTGTGGATAATTTTTGGATAGATAAAATGGGTAAACTGTGGTTATTTAGGCAGGAATAAGGTTAGATGCACTTTTAATTCTTTTTTGTCTGTTTTTAAGGATATTGAAGAATATTGGCTGTGTCAAGTAACGAGCACTGTGAAATGATCCCCTGAAGAAGATTGTTTTACAATCGAAACGTGATTCATGTCGGGAACAATTTGATTTACATTTCACGTTGACTTGGCTAAGTATTCTTTTACAGAAGATTTAGGGTTAAAACAGAGTGAAAAGTGAGAAGTGAAAGTGAGAAGTATAAAGTTTTTCATACTGGTATATACCTTTCTTAGGGGTGTTTAGAATGAAGTTTAGTGATAATTATTTTGAATAAAGTTCTGATTAGGGATAGGCAATATGACAATAAATGATTAAAAAGGAATTACACTCTGCTTTATAAGCTGATTGAAGCTTGCGGCCCATTGTGAGGCGAGAGGCTGCAGATGTAAATCTTTTAAAGCAAGGACTGTTTATGATATTGTCATTTGCCAATTAAGTGGGTTTGAGATTGATATTGGACATTGATCCTTTTCCTCTCTTTTGTGTATTTTTGATATATTTTTAAATGGCATATATTTTCAAATGGAAAATATATGCCACCTGGTGTGCACATCACCATTTCGATCCACACCAATGTCCGCCAGAATGCCTGCTAGAATACCTATACAAATTATACACAGCGGGACATGCGACAGCTTCAGTGCATGTACACTTGAGTGCAATTGCAGCTTGCATGCACACCATAATGGTCAATCCATCTCTACGCACCCAATGGTTTCTCGTTTCATGATGGGCCTCTCCACCTTCGGCCCCCAATTTCAAAACCTCCAATTCCATGGGACTTAAACATCATGTTGGAACAGCTCATGTTGCCTCCATTCAAACCCATGGACACTTCTAACATAAATACCTTAAATTGGAAAGTAGTCTTCCTTGTAGCAGTAACTTCAGCTCAATGAGTAAGCAAATTCAAGCCTTAGTACATTACAGTCCATATCTAGAATTCTACCATCACAAGGTAGTTCTCTGCATACATTCCTCCTTCCTACCAAAAGTAGTTTATTCTTTCCTCCTTAACCAATCCATTGAACTTCCAACCTTCTTCCAAGACCACATCACAATGACAGAGAAAAATTATTACACACGTTTGGACTGTAAAAGGGCGTTAACCTACTACAAGAGCAGAACTCGCATAGAGACTAGACCATCTCAGCTTTTCATCACCTTTAATCCTAATTTTCCAGTCTTACCAGTTGCCAAGTGAGTCATATCCAACTGGATTGTATAGTGCATATAATTTTGTTATGAAAAGAAAGAAATTCACTTCTCTTCCACACCGAATGCCCATCAAGTGAGGGCAGTATCCACTTCAATTGCCCATCTTCGACAGGTTCCACTATCGATATATGTAAGGCGGCAATGTGGTCATCACATTATTGCCTAGACCAGCAAAAAATCAGAAGATGCCAAAGTGGGCAGGGCAATACTCAACAACCTTGTTAAATAAACAGTCATTGCGGACTGTCCACACTCTATGGTCACGCTCATCCGCAAAGGAAAAGACATACCAGTGACATGCATGACCATCAGCTTGGGACTCCCAAGACAGCATGGCTGATTCAGCCCTGCTATCATTGGGAAAGCAAGTTTGCTTACCGTAAATGGTGTTTCCGTAAATAGCAGGATGAATCAGCCATGCTGACCCACCTGTCTCCCTGTACAGACACACAAAACAACACCTAAGGTTCATGTTCTACTGTATTACAAACTGAGGAGAATCTGCTTTTCCTGCACAGGAATCCATGCATAGCCGCACAGAGCTAAACTCTGTGTAATAGGTTTGAGAAGCTCCGCCTCCCAGGCCTTGACGGACAGCCCAAGACAGCATGGCTGATCCATCCTGCTTTCTATGGATACACAATTTACAGTAAGCAAACTTGCTTTACCATAAACACACCCCTTTTCCTATCGCATGCGATATTTAGTGCATTTTGATAAATCCAGGCCTTAGACAGTAACTTTAAAATGAGTGTGCATGTGCATACATATGATGGAATTTTCAACTGTGTGCGCAAGTGTGCAGATAATACAAAATGCACCTAGCATGCATATGTGTGCCTATAATTTTTAAGCGGTTAGGGGAGAAAACATATACATGTATCTTTCCTCACAAACTATGCATTCTGTCGGCTATTGAATGCGCAAGTGAGCACATTTTAGAATACATGTATGTGAAGGAAATAACAAGTTTAACCACTTAGTCCATCAATTTGCCCAGTGTATATCTAGGTCATCAAGATTCCTCTGTTTTTTAACCTGTCCTCCCCTAGTTTTACCCAGACCCCTCACTCAGTCAGTTTTTGTTTATAATGAGTATTATTTTGAGTTATACCTGTAAAAGAGCAGAAGTAATATGTACAGCTAAGAGCCCAACACATTTTATTCTTAGCTTTTAAAATCATGATTTATGTATGTAAAATGTTGGACGTGCCTCAGAATGCTCCATCCCTCTGCTAACACAATCTTACTCCCGTTCTCTTGCTTGCCCATATGTATATATACTAGGGGTGTGCATTCGTTTGCAACATATTGGTAATCCACAATGCATATGCCATATTCGTTATATTCGTGGGGGTCACAAAACGTATGGCGAACCCCCACGAATACACCGTATCACTAACGAATAAACCCCCCACCCTCCTGACCCCCCAAAACTTTCCAAAAGTCCCTGGTGGTCCAGTGGGGGTCCTCGAGCATTCTCCTGCACTTGGGCCGTCGGCTGCAAGTATTCAAAATGGCGCCAATAGCCCCTGTGACATAGTAAGGGCAAGGCTATTGTGCCATTTTGAATACTGGCAGCTGATGGCCCCGATTGCAGGAGATCACTCCAGGACCCCCGCTGGACCACCAGGGACTTTGGCAAGTCTTGGGGAGGTCAGGAGTCCCATGCACTTGCAAGACTTGGGGAGATCAGCCGTCCATTGCTCCTTTCATGTGACAGGGGCTGACCAATGGCACTGGTAGCCCCTGTGACATAGTAAGGGGCAAGGGCTATCTGCACCATTTTGAATACTGGCAGCCGACAGCCCGAGTGCAGGAGATCGTTCCAGGACTCCCGCTGGACCACCAGGTACTTTTGGCAAGTCTTGGGAGGGTCAGGAGGGTGGGGGGTTGTAGTAAATTAAATTTAAAGGGTTGGGATGGGGGATTTTTTTTAAACAAATACATATGTAACTAATGAATGGATCGGGGTCCAGTGAGAACGGATGCAATAGATTTGGGTCCCGCTGAATATGAATACCGAATGGGACAAATCTGTCCCTGCTGCACATCCCTAATATATACACATACATTGCCATTTTCAAATAATGCTGCTTGCGCTCAGCCCATATACTCGCATATATGGGCCTATTTATGTGAACAACTGTTGTAAAATGTACCACTTAAAGTGCATTTACACTTGTAAAATCCAGTTTTAAGCCCGTAAATCCTTTTGAAAATTATACCCATAATTTATATATCTGTTATCTATTTAAAATTATAATGCATTGAATTTTTATGTCAAAGCTCTTTACAAATTGAAATTTTATAATTTATTTTTCAGCTCTAGAGCTTTAAAATGATCTACAACTCATTGATGTCAGATACCATATAAGAACATAAGAAATTGCCATATTGGGTCAAACCAAGGGTCCATAAAGCTCAGCATCCTGTTTCTAACAGAGGGCAATCCAGGCTATAAGTAGCTAGCAAGTTCCCAAAAACTTTTAGGATGTGTTGATTGAAAAGATGGAGATAGCAAGCAAGGTGTGCATTCGGATTGACCGCATTAGTAAAACGCAAACTCATATTTTTTTTTTACTTAAAAAATTGATTCGACATAAACGATCGGATTTCCCACATATCGAACATAGATATGTTCGATATGTGGGAAATCGCGATTGTTGAGCCAAAATAAAAATATAAAACCCCCTCACCCTCCTTAATCCCCCCCCCCCGACTTACCACAACTCCCTGGTGATGGAGTGAGGACGCCATTTCTTTCTGCAATCCTTGGCGAGAAGCATGTGACGTCGGCGGCACGTCGAGTGACGCCGGCGTCACGTGATTCCCGGCTCCTTCGCGCCGGACGGCTCGTTCGGCCCAAAAAGAACTTTTGGCCAGCTTGGGGGGGTCAGGAGGCCCCCCCAAGCTGGCCAAAAGTTCTTTTTGGGCCGAACGAGCCGTCCGGCGCGAACTCGCCGGGAATCACGTGGCGCCCGCGTCACTCAGACGCGACGTCACGTGATTCCCGGCAAGTTCGCGCCGGACGGCTCGTTCGGCCCAAAAAGAACTTTGGCCAGCTTGAGGGGGTCAGGAGGCCCCCCCAAGCTGGCCAAAAGTTCTTTTGGGCCGAACGAGCCGTCCGGCGCGAACGAGCCGGGAATCACGTGACGCCGCGTCACTCGACGTGCCACCGACGTCACATGCTTCTCGCCAAGGATTGCAGAATGACGTCCTCAGTCCTCGCTCTATCACCAGGGAGTTGTGGTAAGTCTGGGGGGGGGATTAAGGAGGGTGAGGGGGTTTAAATTTTTTTTTTTGCACATATGTACATATACCCAACTCATTGGATTTTTTTTATGTCCATATTGGCCGCAAGTGGGACCCCCTTTCGGACATAAAAAATATGAACATAAAATTTTGCTCTGCACATCCCTAAATAAGATGATTGTGTTGAAAATGCAGAAGAGTTTTATGAAATTAGAACATTTGATGACATATCTAGAAATCTCCTCAAAGTATCTGTTTTTCATTGTTTATGGTTGCTCCAAATTGTACAGTGGTTCATATTGAATCCATATCCTTCACTGCTAAATACCACATTCTTACATGTAATGTTTCTAGTTCTCATTCTCCCCTTCTCCCCCACATAATTTTTATCAGTGCAGCTTTAATGTCTTTGTTCCTTAGACTGTAAATGATGGGGTTCATCATGGGGATCAGACTGTTGTACAGAGAGTCAAGGAGCTTGTCAACTGGCCTGGTATTCATGGACAGGGGTCTCATGTATGCAAAAAATACAGTTCCAGAGTATATACTAACAACTATGATGTGAGAGGAGCAAGTGGAGAAGGCCTTACGCCTTCCCTCCATGGATTGGATTTTCAAGATGGCCAAAATGATTTCAACATAGGATGTCAGGATGAGCAATATGCAAACCAAGGCCAAGCCCAAGTTTAATGTGAGCATCGTCAGTTTACTTGTGGAAGTGTCACTGCATGAGAGTTTCAGCATTGTCTGGAAGTCACAAAATAAATGGTTGATAATATTTTCCCCACAGAAAGAGAAATGAGAAATGGACACACTGTGTGGTAGTGGATCCAGAAACCCAATTATCCAGGAACCAGCAGACAGCAGAACGCAAACCCTCTTGTTCATGACAACTGCATAGTGTAAGGGGTTGCAGATGGCCACGTAGCGGTCATATGCCATGGCAGTGAGTAGATAGAATTCCACACTAAGGAAAGACATAAGCAGATAAAGCTGGACCATGCATGCTTTAAAAGAAATAGCTTTATTGTCCATGAGAAAGATTGCCAGCATTTTTGGGATAGTGCTGGAGGTTAAGCAGATGTCCAGGAGGGCCAGGTTGCTGAGGAAGAAGTACATGGGTTTGTGGAGGCGTAAATCAATAGACATTAATGCCAAAATTATGAGATTCCCCATCACCGTGACCAGGTAAATGGACAGAAAGACCACAAAGAACAAAACTTGAAGATTGGGATATTCTGGAATTCCAAGAATGAGGAATTCTGTGACCTGGGTTTGGTTTCCACTCTGCATTTTCCTTGTACTGATGGTTTGCCGAAACAGGAAGAAAAGAGACAATTTAAAGAAATCACAAACCACTAACACTAAGGCCTAGATTCATCATTGCTATATATTCCGCACAAAATAGTATCCCCGCGATAAAAAAAGGGGCATGGTAATTTTAGTGGTACCTCTTCACACCCACAAAAATTTCACATCGCAAGCTACCCATTTTGGTACTGTAAGAGGTAGCACTGGCAACCTTCATGGAAAATTTAATGTGATTTGGGAGGGATGGAAGGTGAAAGAAGAGTAGATTTGTACCATATCCCCTCTACCTAACTTGATGCACTCTCTACCTAGCTGCAATCAAGCTAAGTAGAGAGAACATGGTGAAAACCTACTCTTCTTACACCTTCCATCCCTCCAAATCACATTAAATCTTCACTGAAGGTAACTGTGCTGTTTGTATGCATCACTGTGCATGTTAAACTGCCTCCTAAACCCCAACTCACCCCACAAACCTTACCCCGAGTTCATTATGCCACATCTTACAGTGGTATAAATGTTCAGAAATCAGTGGGCACCCACAGAGGTTCTCTCTCAGTCTCTCCCCCCTCCCTCCCCCGAAACATGATTTGTGATAAATCCCGTTTTGGGTTTAACATACAGCTATTGCAATGATAATGCCAGGAAAAAAGGTGTAGCTATTTCTGGCATCAAATTCTGTGATCACGTGCATTATACAGTCACATGCAACCTTAACCACCCCTCATTTTCATAAACTCCACCCTAAACTCCTCCTAGTTGAATACATTTTTTAAGTTTGCATACACATCTTGCGAAGTGTTATTTATCATTTGCGTAATGGCATTATTGTGGGCATTAGGGCCCTAACGTGATTTGATGAATGACACCCTAAATGAGAGAGAGGTAAGTGTTCTTCACAAGGTCAGTGAGAAATCAATCAATGTTTCATTAAGACTTTGGGTTTTCAGGTCATCATTTTATTTTTCAATTAAACCAATTTTAATTAGATTATAAAAACTGAGGTCCATATTGGGTAAGGTAGGGAGCAGGAATGCTATCCAGCTAATTTTATTTGAATATCCCATGGAACTGATACGATTTCTCCTGAATATACCTGGCTGAATTTGAAGTTAAATTGATGGATATCTGGCCAACTTTACAACAGCAATCTGGCACATCCAAATGTGGTAACTTTACCCGAATAGCTCTAAATATCAGCATTAACCACCTAAAGTTAACTGTTACCTCTAGAACACCCCAACACTAATTCTTTCCATATGGGTATGACAACTCTATTTGAATATTGGCTTCATTATTAATTAATAAATAATTTTATTGATTACTCAAATTTATCTAAATATTATTCTTACATTTATTATTCACAGTGTTCCTTCTTTCCTCTCCACTTTGGATAGTGTTACATCAACACAGTTCTTGGCAATGCTTCTGTATCTTTGGATTATTAAACTCTAAGTTATACAGGAATCCTGTGGAATGACAGAAAATAAATATATCTTCATTATTAAAATTACTAAAACATATCATTATTCCTGACAGAATATCTTGGTTGCAGTGTTATACCACACTATAGATACAGTGACAGAGTTCCCCAGTGCAATAAAAGATTATCCACAGTAATACCCATTTCTACTTTTGCATTTCTCCCATCCTTCTGAGGACTGATGTTATTTTCAGCTACAGATACCTCTTTTGTATTGGTGAACCCCTCTGTGGAAGAGGTATCAGTCAGATTTCACCTTAAATTAGTGCAGATCCTTCACACTGGAGTTTGTAAGAAAAAAAATTGTTTCTCTCAGTTGGTCTTGAGCTCTCCCTTCTCTGTCTAGCCATACTCTTTATGATGTGAACTCCTGGGCAGGGTCACTTTCTTACCCCTCCTGTGTGCATGTTTGCTGCTGATTCTTCTCTTCCTGGCTCCTGAAATTTGGAAGTCGTGAAGGGGGAGTTTAAGAGTATGATCAAAAGAGCTCCATGGTGAGACCACACCTTGAATACTGTGTTTAATTCTGGTCGCCGCATCTCAAAAAAGATATAGTTGCGATGGAGAAGGTACAGAAAAGGGCAACCAAAATGATAAAGGGGATGGAACAGCTTCCCTATGAGGAAAGGCTGAAGAGATTAGGGCTGTTCAGCTTGGAGAAGAGACGGCTGAGGGGGGATATGATAGAGGTCTTTAAGATCATGAGAGGTCTTGAATGAGTAGATGTGACTCAGTTATTTTCACTTTCAAATAATAGAAGGACTAGGGGGCATTCCATGAAGTTAGCAAGTAGCACATTTAAGACTAATTGGAGAAAATTCTTTTTCACTCAACGCACAATAAAGCTCTGGAATTTGTTGCCAGAGGATGTGGTTAGTGCAGTTAGTGTAGCTGGGTTCAAAAAAAGGTTTGGATAAGTTCTTGGAGGAGAGGTCCATTAATGGCTATTAATCAATTTTACTTAGGGAATGGCCACTGCTGTTAATTGCATCGGTAGCATGGGATCTTCTTAGTGTTTGGGTAATTGCCAGGTTCTTGTGGCCTGGTTTTGGCCTCTGTTGGAAACAGGATGCTGGGCTTGATGGACCCTTGGTCTGACCCAGCATGGCAATTTCTTATGTTCTTATGTTCTTATGAGCATAAGATATGCCATACAGGGTCAGACCAAGGGTCCATCAAGCACAGCATCCTGTTTCCAACAGTGGCCCAATCCAAGTCACAAGTACCTGGCAGGATCCCAAACATTAAATAAAACTCAAGCTGCTATTGCTTATTAAATAAGAGCAGTTTATGGATTTATCCTCTAGGAACTTATCCAAACCTTTTTTTTATATCCAGTTACACTACCTGCTGTAACCAAATCCTCTGGCAATGAATTCCAGAGCTTAACTATGCACTGAGGAAAAAAAAAAGGTTCTTCAATTTTTTTTTAAATGAACTACTGTTAACTTCATGGAGTGCCCTCTGGTCCTTCTATTATCTGAGAGAGTAAATACCCAATTTACATTAACATGCTCAAGTCCTTTCAAGATTTTGTATACCTCTAACATATCCCCCCTCCAAACGGAACAGCCCTAACCTCCTTAGCCTTTCCTAGAAGGGCAGCCATTCCATGCCATTTATAATCTTGGTTGCCTTTCTCTGCACTTTCTCCAGTGATGCGGCAACTAGAATGTCACCCATTATTCAAGATGCTGTCTCACCATGGAGTGATACAGATGCATTATGACATCCATCATTTTATTTGCAATTCCCTTCTTAATAATTCCTAACATTCTATTTGCTTTTTTGATCGCCACAGCACTCTAAGCTGACAATTTCAATGTATTATCCATCTTTCCTGGATGGTAACTCCCAAGATAGAATTTGTGTAACTACAGTAAGGGCCATTTTCCCCTACATGCATCACTTTGCACTTGCCATGTTAAATTTCATCTGCTATTTGGAAGCTCAATCTTCCAGTCTCGCAAGGTCCCTCTGCAATTTATTACAATCCATTTGATACTTAACTATGCTGCATAATTTTGTACCATCCACAAATGTGATCACCTCACATGTTGTACCCCTTTACAGATCATTTATACATATATTAAAAGGCACCAGTCAATGTACAGATCCCTGAGGCGAAAATACAGAATTAGAAGCCAAATGTCCGATCTGGATTCTTGTTACGGCTATGGCTGCTGTGCAACCGCCTCACCACCAGGGGTCCCTCTAGAGCTGGATCTCCTGACAGGCCCAGTCCATCTCCCTTCTCCTCTCTATGTTCTGGGCTGTCCCTTATAATCCTGCCTGACAGTTCCCCTCAGTGCTTCGGCATCGAGCTCGCCTGGGCTCCTGCTCTAGCCTTCATTGCTTGCTGTGCATTTGGTCCCTGGACCTTCCCTTGCCTTGCGCGGCCTTTGGGCCTTATTCCTTGCCTTGCCTTGCTTGCGCGGCCTTCGGGCCTTATTCCTTGCCTTGCCTTGCGCGGCCTTCGGGCCTTATTCCTTGCCTTGCTTGCCTTGGCGCCGCCTTCGGGCCTTATTCCTTGCCTTGTCTTGCTTGCCTTGTGTGGCCTACCGGCCTTCTGTGTGTGTGTGGCCTACGGGCCTTCTGACCTGCCTTGCCCTGCTACGGTGTGTGGCCTACGGGCCTTCTGTGTGTGTGTGGCCTACGGGCCTTCTCTGCCTTGCCTTGCTTACGGTGTGTGGCCTACGGGCCTTCTGTGTGTGT
Source organism: Rhinatrema bivittatum (assembly GCF_901001135.1). Lineage (NCBI taxonomy): Eukaryota > Metazoa > Chordata > Amphibia > Gymnophiona > Rhinatrematidae > Rhinatrema > Rhinatrema bivittatum. The sequence goes on along the minus strand of NC_042630.1, from coordinate 45,414,501 downwards.
GGTGTGGCCTACGGGCCTTCTCTGCCTTGCCCTGCTTATGGTGTGTGTGCCTACGGGCCTTCTGTGTGTGTGTGGTCTACGGGCCTTCTGACCTGCCTTGCCCTGCTTACGGTGTGGGGGCCTACGGGCCTTCTGTGTGTGTGTGGCCTACGGGCCTTCTCTGCCTTGCCTTGCTTACGGTGTGTGGCCTACGGGCCTTCTGTGTGTGTGTGGCCTACGGGCCTTCTGACTGCCTTGCGCCTGCTTACTGTGTGTGGCCTACCGTCCTTCTGTGTGTGGTGTGGCCTACGGGCCTTCTGACCTGCCTTGCCCTGACCCAGTCTGAACCAGACACTACTACTTGCCGCCTGCCCTGACCCAGCCTAGACCCAGACACTGCCTACTTGCCGCCTGCCCTGACCCAGCCTGGACCAGACACTGCTACTTGCTGCCTGCCCTGACCCAGCCTGGACCAGACACTGTTTTCTAGCCATTCCTGTCTCTCTCCACCTGGAGCCACCCTGCTGGGTGGTGTTCACGACTCCTGACTGGAGCCCAAGCGTAACAATTCTTTATTAGACAGAGACACAAATCTCTGTAGGCCCCTGTGACATAGTAAGGGCAAAAGCTATCGGCGCCATTTTAAATACTGACAGCTGATGGCCCGAGTGGAGGAGGTCGCTCCTGGACCCCCGCTGGATATTTGGCAAGTCCTTGTGGGGTTCAGGAAGGTCTCCAAGACTTGCCAGAAATATCTGGTGGTCCAGCAGGGGTCTGGGAGTGACCTCCTGCACTCAGGCCATCGGCTGCCAGTAATCAAAATGGTGCAATAGCCTTTGCCCTTACTATGTCACAGGAGCTACCGCTGCCATTGGTCAGCCCCTGTCACATGGTAGGAGCACAAGATGGTGCCGGAAGCCAACGAAGGGAGGGCAGCAGAAACTATGGGACCCCGCTGGACCACCAGGGAATTTAGGCAAGTCTGGGGGGGGTGTCAGGAAGGTGGGGGGTTGGTTTAAAATTGCCATTTCGACGGCCAAATGATTCGGCCACGATTGTTATATTCTGGGAAATCGCGAATAACGTTTCCACGACGCAACGAATACAACACAATCTGGCCATATACTTTGCGGATTCGCGATACATTACAAACGAATGCACACCCCTAACTCCTATCACTATACTCTTCCCAACACACAAAGGGTTTCTACCCATAAAGATTTGATTGTACATTTAGTCGATGCAGGGTCTTTATCCTGTTGGAATCTATGGCATCCCAGACATAAAGTGCCAACTGCCACCCACCAAGAGGCTCCTCTCTGCATTGTGATATAATTTTTACCCTGTTATAGCACTATCCCATTGCTTGCCTCTTTCCACCATGTCTCTGACGATGCCAATTAATAGCCACATTTTTAATGGCCACACACGTAAAAAATGGGGGTTTATGCACGTGGCTGGGCCTTGCATGTGCTGCGCGCATTTTCAAAGGGGCCCAGCCATGCGTGTAAATCCTGTTATCTGCAGAAGTGCCAGGCCCAAGGAAAGGTCCAGACTGGGGGTGAAGAGGGGTGGGACTGAAGGTGGCTGGTACAGCAGCCATTTGCCACTTTGTTGAGGAAGCCTGCTCCGGCAGTTGGCCGGTGCATGCAAGTTGCTTCTGCTCCAATGGTGCAGTAAACAACAAAACAAGAAAAGGTATGAGACATGGTTTAAGGGGTGGGGAGGAGAGGGGAAGAGGGAGGGAGTATGGGTAGAGGGGTTGGAAGTTCCCTCCCAGTCCGCTCCTTAATTGGAGCGGACTGGGAGGGAACAGGGAGCGGCCCGATCATGTCGCCACATATACTTTTCTAAAATTAGGACACCCTCCCCCCCCGCACGCATTCATTTACTCACATGCATTCACGGATTATAAAATCCAGCACGCATGTGTATGTGGCCCATGGATTTTATAACATACACACGCTGGTGTGTGCATGTTATAAAATCGGTGCGCACCTTTTAAAATCTACCCCTAAGTCTATGTCATCATTCACTGCTATACATTCTAATTCTCCCATCTTACTTCTTAGACTTCTGGCATTGGCATACAGACATTTCAAAGTGTGTTTTTTGTTTGTATTAACATTCTGCTTTTCAGTTCTCGGATAAATTGGAATCTTTTAGCTCAAGTGAGTTTTTAATTATAGGCACTTGGACTACTTTTCTTATTAATGGAACCTCTTTGTTGGGATGCCCTAACTCTAATGCTTCATTAGTATCCTTCAAAGATACTTCCTTCTGAACCATGTGCTGCTGAGTGACTATCAGCTTTCCTCTTTGTTCTAGTTTAAAAGCTGCTCTCCTTTTAAAGGATAGTGCCAGCAGCTTGGTTTTCACCCTGGTTAAGGTGAAGTCCATACCTTCAGAAAAGACACCCCATCCCAAAAGGTTCCCCAGTTCCTTACAAAACTTAGTCCCTCTTCCTTCACTATCGTCTAATTCACACATTGAGACTCCGGAGCTCTGCCTGCCTCTGGGGACCTATACATGAAACAGGGAGCATTTCAGAGAATGCTACCCTGGAGGGTCTGGATTTCAGCTTTGTACCTAAATTTGGCTTCCAGAACCTCCCTCCCACATTTTCCTATGTTGTTAGTGCCCACATGTACCACGACAGCCGGCTCCTCCCCAGCACTGTCTAAAATCCTATCTAGGTGATGCAGGAGTTCCGCCACATTCACACCAGGTAGGCATGGAGAAGGTACAGAGAAGGGCTACCAAATGATAAGGGGAATGGAACAACTCCCCTATGAGGAAAGACTAAAGAGGTTACGGACTTTTCAGCTTGGAGAAGAGACGACTGAGGGGGGATATGATAGAGGTGTTTAAAATCATGAGAGGTCTAGAACGGGTAGATGTGAATCGGTTATTTACTCTTTCGGATAGTAGAAGGACTAGGGGACACTCCATGAAGTTAGCATGGGGCACATTTAAAACTAATCGGAGAAAGTTCTTTTTTACTCAACGCACAATTAAACTCTGGAATTTGTTGCCAGAGAATGTGGTTCGTGCAGTTAGTATAGCTGTGTTTAAAAAAGGATTGGATAAGTTCTTGGAGGAGAAGTCCATTACCTGCTATTAAGTTCACTTAGAGAATAGCCACTGCCATTAGCAATGGTTACATGGAATAGACTTAGTTTTTGGGTACTTGCCAGGTTCTTATGGCCTGGATTGGCCACTGTTGGAAACAGGATGCTGGGCTTGATGGACCCTTGATCTGACCCAGTATGGCATTTTCTTATGTTCTTATGTTCTTACCAGGCGATCCTCACGCCCACCAGCCACCCAGCTGTCTACATTCCTAATAAATGAATCAACAACATGGCTGACCTAATCCTTTCTTCCTGGGCAGTAGCCCAGGAGACACATCCTTGGTGTGAGAGGACAATGCACCACCTGGAGAGTAGGTCCTTGCTACAGGATCATTTCCTGCTGTACCAGATTGATGCTTTCTAATCATGAGACCTTCTTCTTCCAAGGCAACACCAGGGCTGCTAGACTGAAATTGGGACTTAGCTACTATGTCCCTGAAAGTCTCATCTATATACCTCTCTGTCTGCCTCAGCTCCTCCAGGTCTGCCACTCTAGCCTCCAGAGATCGGACTCGTTTTCTTAGAGCCAGGATCTCTTTGCATCAGGTGCACATGTACAACTTCTCACAGGCGGTTAAAAAATCATACATGTGACACTCGATGCAAAAGACTGGGAAGCCCCCCTCTTGCATCTGGACTGCTGCCTTCATCTTAAATTTGTTCAGGTCCTAGATAAGTTTTAGGTTGCTATGGAAGTAGGACTGCATACAATTAGGGTCCTTTAAATGTATTAGTGTATTTATTATATATTTGGTAGTCACCTACAAGGGAATGATTAAATTCTTGATAAGGTGTGGAGAATTTCAGAATTTAAGTTAAAAGATTGATTTTTTTTTTTAGTGTGAAAGTGTCACAAGCCTATAAATTAAAGGATGAGCTAGAGGTGGGTGGGAGGTTTGGGAAATACAAACACACAGAATTTTTGTTTTTTGCCTGCCTTTCTGACTACATGTTTAATACAAAACAAACTTCTGTTTTTTGCCTGGCTTTCTGACTACCTATTTAATACAAAACACACAAACTTCTTGTTTTTCCTGCTTTTCTACCTATTTAATACAAAAACACACAAACTTTTTTTTTTACCTGCCTTTCTAACTACGTATGTAATACAAAACACAGAAACTTCTGTTTATTGCCTGCCTTTCTGACTACTACTCCGTCAATACAGACATATGAACACACTAAATAATATACCCCAATAGTTTACTTCTCACTAATACTTTTTAAAAAAATTTCACCAATTCTTTTCAGTCACCAGCAAGGTGATCCTCTCCTCTCAATGCTCCCATTGGATTGTGAAGGGAAGCTAACATGGGAAAGAGGTAAGGGCCGGGAGGAAGATTTGGAATGAGAAATGTGCATTTACCTTCTGAAATATCCTGAGTTCGAAAGAACAGCAACTTCTTCATTAAAGTCTAATGCTTCAGGTGCTCTCTGGTTGGTATTTTCATAAGCCTTTTAATTGCAGGTGATTTCTGCCATATCATAGGATTGAATGTTGGGTTTTGAGTGGAAAAGTCTGAGTTCCACAGGCTTAGTGGAGAAAGTTTCACATGAGAAATTGGTCCGGATGGACCTTGCCTGTAGATCATGTTCTGCTACGCTTTACCTAGCATCAATCCTTACTCAAAATAGATTTTTATCCTAACCACATTCCAGAGAAAAATGTCTCCAGATTGAAAGCATTTTCTATTGATAAATAATGACAATAAGCCAGCAATCTTTTGAGCCTGAGCTATTATAATACTTATTTTCTGCTTTACTTGTTCAAATATCTGGAAAAATGAGAGGGTGGAATTAATTAACTTTCAAAAGCCATGCTTATTTCTTGTTCTGGTGAAACAACCAGAATTGTACAGAATTCCGCTGCCTGCCTGATTGCAGATAGTCTGAAAGAGATTTCTCTGTTTCAAGAATAGCTCTTGTATTGCCCGTTTTTGCAGTGTTTAAATATTTTTGCTTTACAGTCAAACGCATCACTTGAGACTGTGTTATGTTTCAATCATCGGTTTCCACACATATTCACTATACTGATATTTGTTAATGGATTTTTCAAGATTTTTTTAGAACATTTTTAGTAGCAAAAAGGACATTTATCCTTGCAAAATATAGACTGCCTTAGGAACAACCTAAATATTTAAACACTGCAAAACGGGCAGTAATGAGAGCTATTCTTGAAACAGAGAAAGCTCTCTCATTTTATGAGGTTTCCATGCACAAAAACACAAAATTATATAGAAGCACTTTAACATCAGTTTGAGTTTATGATGTTTTCTAGTTTATGATATTGATTAATAGGTCATAATATACAGTTTATTTATTTATAGTATGATTGTACATAGTGGCAGAATTAACATTTCACACCAGTGATAAAAGATCTCCACTGGTTGCTGGCATTGCAGTTTTATTGTTAATTTTTAAGATATTAAAGCATAAAGAACCAGTTTATCTCAAATCTTTGTTGACACCTTATGTTACAGGATGATCCCTCCAATCTAGTGAGAAAAATCTACGTCTAGCCCCATCACCTAAAACTGCTTCTTTGGTTAGCAGCAGAAGTCGTGCATTTTCTGTTGAAATGCCTTGCCCGCTGCCACGAGAGAGGCTGATGATATACTGATGGATTGTTTCTTTTCCTCTTTACTTCGCTTAGCACATCTGTGTTATGGACAGATGATAAATATTAAAATAAATAAATCAGCTGGTTTTTAGTATTCCAGAAAGAGTGAGATTAACTTCCAAACTTGTAGCCATGAAGTCTTCATTTTATTTCTAATTTTGCACAGACAGCATTGAACCCAGCTTCAAGCACAACAATTTACATAAGGAATTATGTTTTCTCTTACCTGCAAGGTGAAAGGCCCCTTGCACCATTATCTGTTCATTCACAGGGCACAGGCAGGGATGCTTAACTATATTTCAAAACCCTTTTGGGAACTGTCCCTGAGGACAGCGGAAGAACACCGAAAAATCTCTACCCTTGGCTTTAGGACTTGCAATACCATTTTCCCTCCGAGGACTGTTGTTTATGTTGCAACTGGAAGAACAGGGGCAAAGCTGTCTTGGAGGGAATAGCAAGCACCAAGCAATCAAATATTACCTGCCCAATTTTAATTCTGGGTGGCAGCACAAATTCTCTGTGTTAACATCTCTGCTCTTTGCTTGATGGATGAGAGAGGGAAGAGATTGTAGCTCATTTTGAACTGGACAATTATCATGTAGAAATAATGTAATCAAGAGGTAGATGGTGACCATTACACATTATTTTCTTGTTAACAATGTTAAGATGAGCACATAAAACTGTAAGAGATCTTGTTATGGAAAAGAACATTTTTGGGTTAAAGGACCTGTATGTACCAGAAGGACCTAGCAAGTTAACTTCCACAGTTTGCTGGCTAGACCTGAGCTTGTGATAATTTTGTGCTGCAGGCCAGTTAAATATTACCACCCGTGTTTACTAGATGCCCTTTTTTTTAGCCACTTTGCTTGGCTGTTCTTGGTGGGCTGTTCGTGTTGAGGGATAGAAAACGATGCCTGTGCATGGAATTTTCAAATCTATGCTCATCGTTTCTCCAGTGCATCTGAATCTGTAGAAAAAGGCTGGCCTCCTGACCCCCCCCAAGCTGGCCAAAAGTTCCTTTTGGGTGCAACGAGGGTCCCGGAGCGATCGCGCGGGGAATCACGTGACGCCACGTCACTCCGACGTGACGCCGACGTCACGTGCTCCTCGCAAAGGATTTCAGAAATGGCGTCCTGACTCCCTGCTGTACCACCAGGGAGTTTTGGTAAGTCTTGGGGGAGGGATTAAGGAGGGTGAGGGGTTTAAATTTTTATTTGCACGTATGGACATAGACTCAACTTATGGAATTCTCCATATGTCCATACTGACCGCAAATGGGACCCCCTTTCAACTTATGGACTTATGAACATAAACTTTTGCTCTGCACATCCCTAATAGCTGATGGTTTCGTTTGAAAATAAAAGTTCCCCTGAAGAAGCCATATAGGTGAAACAAGGCCTTGTTGGGTTATGTGAGATATGCGATTACGCCATCAAAAGATGGCGTAATCGCCCTCCGAGAGTGGCCCTCCGAGAGTTCCCTTCGAGGCCGCTCCGAAATCGGAGCGGCCTCGGAGGGAACTCTCTTTCGCCCTCCCCTCACCTTCCCCTCCCTTCCTCTACCTAACCCACCCCCCCGGCCCTATCTAAACCCCCCCCTACCTTTGTCCGCGGATTTACGCCTCCCGGAGGGAGAAGTAAATCTGCGCACACCAGCGGGCCGCTGGTGCGCCGAGACGAAACCCGGGGCGATTCAGGAGGGCGCGGCCACGCCCCCGGACTGCCCCTGGCCGAAACCTCGCCCCCGAAATGCCACGTCCCGCCCCCGAAACGCTGCGTCCCGCCTCCAAAACGCAGCGTTGATCGGCCCCGCCCCCGACATGCCCCCGACAAAAAACCCCAGGACTTACGCGAGTCCCGGGACTCTGTGCGCGCCGGCAGGCCTATGGAAAATAGGCGCGCCGGCGCGCAAGGCCCTGCTTGCGTAAATCCGGGCGGATTTACGCGAGCAGGGCTTTTAAAATCCGCCCCAAAATGTGTATGTATATACCAATGTGTGTATATATATATATATATACACATATATCTCTCTAAACTTCTGACTATTGCATTTAAACATATTAAAAAACAAATGTTTACAAAAATATTATTTACCTCGTCTCACACCCACCTAGTCAACATGGGGTAAGACAGAGAAGATGCCGGGTTCACACATTTTAGGTTTAAGGAGGGCTGGAGATAGGTAGATGTGGTTTCTATTCATTAAAGTGGAATACACTAAATAAATATTCTTCTTTTTGCAGTTCAGAGTAAACTGATTCAATCTGATATCTACTCAAAAAAATTGGAAAATATGGAGAATTCTTTGACAATTTTGAACTTAAGGGTTTTGAATTTTCCATACCTAAATCTGATGTCTCCAAAGGATTTATTTAAAAATTACCTAACTCAGATTCTGAAATTTCCTAATGAAGCGGTTCCAGCTATAACAAGAATTTATTATTTGCCTTTTTCTAAGGAATTAAATCCTGGGAGCCATCTCTGATATTCTGGAACTTACTCAAGAAACTGTTATTCAGACAAGAAGGACATTATTTGTTACTTTTGCTTTTGTTTCAGAAAGAAATTCAGTTTTGAGATGTTTTTTTCATATTCAATCACAATTATTTCATTTGCAGATGATCTGCATCTATCAACCTAACTAAGCCCACTCAAGAATGGTGAAATAAATTTCTCTTAATGAGAGAGGAGATTGTGTTGCGAGGTGCTAGATTCAGCCTAAGATATCCATGAAAATCCTTTCTTTATTTTCAAAATTCTAAATATTTGTTCTTTGAGCTTTCTCAGTTAAGAGCTTATCTGGATTCACACTCCTAATATTGTATTTTGTGGGGTGTCTGCTAAGTTAAAGTAAGGGATACTTCTGGAAATTCCTTTTTTCTTATTTCCCCTTTCTTTCTCTGAAGAACCATTGGTCTCTCTTTTTCCTACTGGCGATATGTGAAGATATTTGATATGTTTCTTATTGGTAAATAATTATTAATGGAATACTTTCCATGTTATGGATCTCATTTTTCTGGTACAAGTGTTTTTATTTGGAAATTCAATTTAAAAAAAATGCATATGGGGATATATTTAAAGATCTAAACATGTATACCAATGTTAGGCAACTGTAATCATGGCATGCCAAAACAGATCTAGTTTTCCAGATATCCACAATGAATATGCATGACATAAATTTGCATGCACTGTCTCTACTGTGTGCATATGTATCTCTTGAATATTCCTTGTTGGTATCCTGTAAACACCTTCTGGCACAATAGGACTGGAGGCGCCTATCCCAGGAAAGATATGACAAAGGCATTTAAAAACCTCAAGGAATAAATACAGATGAGGTGAGCTTCTTTCAGCAGAAAGAAAACGTTGTCACATTGTCATAGGACAAGTGTGAAAGGGGGTTGAAGGGAATAACTTAAGGAAATATTTCTTTACAGAAAGAGTGGTGGACACATAGAGCAACCTATCTGTGGAAGCCGTGGTGGTGACAAGGAGAGTATCAAATTTCAAGAAAACATGGGACAAGCACAGATGATCTTTGAGGAAGGGGAAAGGATTATGAAGCTGAACAGATGTGGATAGGCAGACTGAATTGGCCATCTGCCATCATGTTCTCTTTCTAACCCAAGGTTCTCTCCTCTCCACTTATATATTTGGACTTGATATGGTTATATTAGAATATATTGCTGATCAATTATCACATTTCAAGGAATAATATGAATTCAAATAATGTTGATTGTCACAGTATTAACTTTGCTATCTTAAGAATTAAGCTTCCATGAGGTGCTTCCTGATGTTCCTATCAGGCCTTAGCAGAATAGTGTAGCACTTGGGAATAAATATACAGCCCAGCAGTCCAGCACTGGAAGCCAGAATAGCAAATACCTCCACCACCACCATGTACTTGCCCCTGGTGCTCAGGTAGGTTGGGATGAAGGACACCCAAACACTGCAGAACACCAGCATGCTGAAGGTGATGTACTTGGCCTCATTGAATCTGTCAGGTAGATTTCGTGCTAGGAAAGCTAGAATGAAGCTGATACCAGCCAGAAATCCCAGATAACCCAGAACACAATAAAATGCAAAGACTGACCCTTCATTACACTCAATTAAAAGGGTTCCAATTTCTGATCCAATGTTAAGATGTGGGAAGGGGGGAGTAGTTCCTAACCAAAAAATGCAAAAAGCAATTTGAAGAAGGGAACAGGAAAGAACTATAGTGTTTGAGAGCCTGGAACCCATCCATTTCCGAAGCTTGCTTCCTGGTCTGGTAGCTTGGAAGGCCATGATAACAATAACTGTTTTTGCCAGTATAGAGGAGAGAGAAATGGAGAAAATGATCCCAAAGGCAGTCTGTCGGAGGATGCAGATCACCTGATCAGGGCGGCCGATGAAAATCAAGGAGCACAGGAAGCAGAGCATGAGAGAGACAAGGAGAATGTAGCTAAGGTCCCGATTGTTTGCTCTCACTATGGGAGTGTCTTTATAATAAATGAAGATTCCCAAAACGGTAACATTGATGAGAAATAAGAACATGCTGATAAGAGTCAAAGCTATTCCCAAAGGTTCTTCATGGGACAAGTAATTCACAGCTTTTAGGATGCAGGAATTCCTCTCCTTATTGGACCACTGATCTTCTGGACACCTTGTACATTTGTCCAGATCTGCAAAAGAAGAATATTTCTTTAGTGTATTGCAATTATCTATTTTATAACTTCAGGTATTTATTTAAGTATTAAAATATTTTAAAAAACCATAATGTTTTAAGAATGGTTCCAAATAGACAAGCTAAACAATTCAGAGCTGATTGTCAAAAAGATCTACCATCTATTAATGGTGGGCTTATGAGGATAGATGCCCAAAGTGACAATTTATTCCAGCAGACTGGCAGAGTATAGCTGTATAGATGCCTAGTTTAAAAGGTCCTATATTTAGGTACTCAAAAATTGGCCATTCTGTAACCGGGATTAGGTCAAGGGACTCAAGTTGGCTGACAAGAATTGATTTTCACTGCTAGCTGACTGACTTAGGGGGTCAATTTTCAAAATACGATAAGGCGTTTTCGCATGCGTTAAGGGCTTATCGCATGCGAAAAGCCCTGTTAACGCATGCGAATGCACCATATCGTATGGTGCGATGCAAATTCCGAAAATAGGAGGAGTTAGGGGCGGAGAGTGGGCTGGGTTAGCCTGTCTGCGAAGAGCACAGATTTGGGCAAGGTTCTCTCAACCTAGCTTAATGGACTCTCTACCTGGGTAACATCAAGTTAGGTTGATAGAACCTTGCCAAAATCTCATCTTGGAGTGAGTTTCCTCACTCCGAAGGCCAGCAAATCTTCACAAGAGACCACTATTCTGTTCGTAGGTATCACGTAGAATGTCAAAGTGGCCCCTAACCCCCTACACTCTTACCTAACCCCCACCTCGAGTTACTAGGTGGGCCTACCATAGGGATACAAATACCTGCCTATGGGCCATAATATTATGACCAGGCTCATGTGCTAACTTAGCTCTTTGCACAGGTAATTAGCACAAATTGTGATAAATGCTATGTTAGCATAAAACAAGCCCCTTTTGCTATCACATGCGGTACTTACCACATATTGATAAATCCACCCCTTAGATAGCCAAGCCTATCTGCAAATACTGGAGTCTTAAAGCTATCTGACTTTGTTTTAGCCTTGTAAGGTTATTCCAGTGTTCTCCAAGAACCTAGCTTGCCAGGCTAGTTACCTTAACCATTCTGCCATAGGCCAGAAATTGGCCATTATGGATACATTCTCAAATGCATAGTCAGACATTGTGCACACAAGTCAACTACATGTAGACATTGGGGCTTTTCAGGAGCAGAAAACGATTACTAAATTTCATTTGCTTCATAAATTTGCCCAAAGGAAAAAAAGGATGCATTATCTTTAGCTAAGGAATTGCCACAGGGAAACAGAAATCCTTCTTTATAATTTCCTGCCAAGATGCAGCCATTTTTCTAACCTCTTTTGCTTCTACTCTCTGATCATTTTCCGATGGCTTATTTATTTATTTTATTTATTTAGAGTTTTTATATACCGGCAATCATGAAAACATATCTTGCTGGTTTACATCGAACAGGAGTGCATTATAAACAAAAACTAGAACTGTGGTGTCCGAAAGTACAGTTACATTTAACAAGGGTAGCCGAACTTGGAGAAGGAAGAAGAGAGGAGAGAAAAGAGATGGTTAAACAATATACAATTTAAATATAGTATACAGAATAAATGTTATATACAAGAGGAGTGGTGTTTTAGGAGTCATTGGAATGTGTCATTGGGTTGTGTCCGGAAATGCTTGTTTGAATAACCAAGTCTTAAGTTTTTTCCTAAAAGTTGGGAGGCAGGGCTCCTGTCTGAGGTCTGTAGGAATGGAATTCCACAAAAGAGGGCCAGCTGTGGAGGTGGCGCGATCTCTTATGGTGATGTGTCTGGTCGTTTTCGCTGGGGGAACTTGGAGGGAGCCTCTATAAGCATCTCTAGTAGGTCTGGTAGAATTATGTGTTTGGAGAGGGAATTGAAGATCGAGAGTGGTAAGTTGATGTATAGTTTTGTAGGTGATGGTTATGGCTTTGTACATGATGCGGAAGTAGACTGGTAACCAGTGAAGCTCTTTCAGGACGGGGGATATGTGGTCTCTTTTCCTTGCGCCTGTCAAGATTCGGGCTGCTGAATTTTGAACCATCTGTAGGGGTTTGGAGTATGATGATGGTAGACCTAGCAATAGGGAATTGCAATAGTCTAGTTTCGAAAAAATGACTGCTTGGATGATCGTTCTGAAGTCTTGAGCGTGGAAAAGAGGTCTTATCCTTTTCAGGACCTGAAGTTTATAGAAGCAGTCTTTGGTTGTTTTGTTGATGTGTGCCTTGAAGTTTAGCCGGTTGTCTATTATTACTCCTAGGTCTCTAGCTTGTGTGGTAGGCAGATTGGTAGGAAGAGAACTGTTGGAGGTGTTGTTCTCAGGAGAGATGAGTAGGATTTCAGTCTTAGAGGAATTTAAGATGAGGTGTAGGCTGTTGAGTAGTTGTTTGATTTTTTTGTGGCATGATTCCCAGTAGTCAAGAGTATTAGAGTATGTGTCTTTGATAGGGATGATGATTTGAATATCATCTGCGTATAGGAAAAACTTTAGATTGAGGTCGGTGAGAAGTTGGCAGAGAGGAAGAAGGTAAATATTGAATAGAGTCGGAGATAAAGACGAACCTTGTGGGACTCCTATGGCAGAGTTGAATCTTGAGGATTCCTTGTTTTGGAGTTTAACTTTGTAACCTCTATTGTTGAGAGAGGTTTTAAACCAGGAAAGGACGGTGCCGCCGATTCCTATGGATGACAACTAGTTAAGGAGGATAGCGTGGTTGACCGTGTCGAACGCTGCGGACAGGTCCAGCAAGATCAATAGGTATGAATTTCCTTTGTCAAGGCCCAGTAGGATATGGTCTGTCAAAGAGATAAGGAGGGATTCTGTGCCTCGATTTTTTCGGAATCCGTGTTGTGGGGCGAAGAGAAGATTGTTGTCTTCGATGTAGTTTGAAAGTTGAGAGTTGACTAGTCTTTCCATGATCTTGGCGATGAATGGAAGATTAGCTATGGGGCGGAAGTTGTTAGGGTCCTTCGGATCAAGGTTGGGTTTCTTTAGGAGTGGTGAGATTGAAGCCATTTTGAGATCATCTGGGAAGGATCCTTGGGCTAGAGAGCAGTTAATGATGTTTGTCAATGATGTGGCTATGTTTACTTTTTTTATTTAAAAATATTTATAGTCTGCTCATAGTAACAAAATTTATGCCGAGTGGATTACAAAACGTACATTAAACAATATAAAAACATTAAACATAACATCATTATACATAACTAAACAGACCAACATCTAATAATAATTGGATTACTGCAGATCACATGTTTCTGAGCAACCCCACCACCATTAACCTCTCTCACCATATTCAGTGTTCCTCTGAGAATTAGTCTGCACTTTTGAAATCCAAAACTTGAATCATAGAGTGACTTGTCTCCTTCCTGGCTGCTACATCAAACCATACTTTCTGATGACCTCAGATGCCCATGTGAGCGCTTACCTGGACATTAGAGACATCATCCCCATTTCCAAGCACTAGGTGGAGGATTACTTCTCCCCTCTTGGTTCCATCACCATTTGTTTGAGCAGAGCCCCTTGAAAGGCATCCACCTTTGCTCTACTTCTTGTAGATTATGCAGTAGGGATACTCCAATCCCCATCAGGTAGATTAAAACCTCCCTTCTCTCCCACATTTCTATGCCTTCTAGCAGATGGCTGTTAGTGTCCAGTTCTTCCTTCTGGTTTGAGGTCTGCACACCACACCAATGTAAAACAGCCCACACAGCTTATTCCTCTCCCCATGCCCCCTGTATTTCAGATGCTTGGATCTTGTTTTGACATAAAGAGCTACTTCTCCCCATTTCTGTCTTTGCTATCCTTTCTGAACAGGTTGCAGCCCAGTATGGCTGTAACCATTTCATGAGCTTCACCGAACTGTGCTGTAATAGCAACAACATCTAAATGTTCCTCCATTTTAGGGTTGCAGATGTGAAATGAGCATTTCTGTTCATAATTTTCCAGCTTTTCTTACTCAGCTTCCTGATTTTCCTGGACATCTGTTACGGGACCTGGCCGTGCCCCAGTCCTCCTACCTCGCGGCCGGCCCGGCCCGGCCTGCACGGAGCTCTTCCCAGCCGCATAGGTCCAATATTCAGCCTGCCGCAGCTGTCCCTGCTCAAGGGAGACGCCGCCAACCCGACACACTGGGACCCGCCCCCTAGGAGTGCACGCACGCGAGGGCTCAACCCTTAAAGGGGCCAGCACGGGAAATCCTAGGACGGCCTCCGGACGACATTACACGCTACAGGGTATTTAAACCCTGCAGCTCGATCAAGCCTTTGCCTTGCAACGAGGTTCCTCAGTGGTCTGAGAGTCAAGTTGCTGCTGTATCCTGACTTGCTTCTGTTTTCTGACCCAGCTTCCACCCATTGGTTTTGGTATTGACGTCTGACTTCTGGCTTCCGACCTTGCTCCGTCCCACGACTTTGTCTCCAGCTTCTGTTCCTGGTTTGGTATTGACTTCTGACCTCTGGCTTTCGACCCGGCTCCATCCACAACTCCATCTTTTGCTTCATCTCTGGCTTTAGTTTGGACCTCTGACTCCTGGCTTCTGACCTGGCTTCACTCCTGGACTCCTACTTCGGCTTCTGCCTCACCTCAGGTATCTGGTACTTGCTGGTCCAGAGGATTCTCCTAAGTCCCAGTGGATCGGGCTCTCATGGACTCCTCCCGGGGGAACCGCGGGCTTCCGAGGGTGAAGACTCTCCAGCTACCTGGGCCCAGCCTTTGCCCATCTCTTCAGCCGCTGCATGGATCCTTGGTCACATAGGATCCTTGGTCGCACAGGATCCCATCCTCCTGGGGGGATCCTTGGTCGCATAGGATTCTTGGTCGCATAGGATCCCATCCTTCTGGGGGGACCTCGGACTTCCAGTGGTGAAGTTTCTTCTGAGTTTCTTCTGTGCCACCTCCTGGCTGGGATGCTTGCTGTGGTCTTCCATAGCATTCCATCCACTGTCCCAACCGGCCCAAGGGTCCACGACCGTAACAGTTTGCATGGCTATAGACCCAGCGGATCCTGCAGGCTTGAAAGCCATTCCGGGTATTGCCCAGAGGCTGCAACAGCAGCAAACCTGCCTTGACACCCTGATGGCGACAGTACAGGGACTAGCCGACCATGTCGGCGGAGCCACGACTGCCAGTTCCTAGGTACCCGGTGCTGCAACTAACTCCGGGTCTACCGCACCCATACAGTTGCCAGTATCTTTGCGGTTTTCGGGAGACACAAAGCTATGCCGAGGATTCCAGAACCAGTGTTATATTCGATTCAATCTTCTTCCACTTCAATTTCCGACAGACCTGGTCAAGACAATTTTTATCATCTCTTTGTTGGACGGGAGACCCCTGGCATGGGCCTCCAACCTCTGAGAGTGCCAGGATTCCTGCCTGGACAACTTGGTGCAATTCGTCACTGCTTTCAGATGAGTCTTTGATGAGTCCTCTCACAAGCCCACTGCCGCATCAGAACTACTCCAGCTGCGTCAGGGTAACCGTCCTTTGGCAGAACACGCCAAACTGGGGAAGTGACAGCTTGCACAGTATCATGTTGGAGAGTCTTTCCCCAAGACTCCAGGATGACTTGGCGGCCAGAGATCTCCCAGACGACTTGATCTTGCGGGCCGTGTGGACCACCGGATCTAGCGTCGGTTCTGAGAGAGGAGGTCTACTCACAGACCTGGAAGTGCCGAAGTCACTTCTTCCCGAAGCGGTCACTTTCCTTCTGCCTCGCCAGGGTCTTTGGATCCCGAACCCATGCAGTGGGCCGGGGGCCTATCTCTCAGGAGGAAAGGAGAAGATGTCAGTCCCTGGGCCTGTGCCTGTATTGCGCTGGCAAGGGCCATTTCCTTACCCACTGTAGTGAGCGTCTGGGAAACGCTCGGACCTAAGGTCATCTGGGGAGCTAACCCTAGGTCACACCCCGTCTGCCTCCCCATGTACCATCCCGGTGATCTTACTCCTCCCCGAGGGAATGTTCGAGATGCTGGCCCTGATTGACTCAGGAGCCAGGGGAAACTTCATCCTCAAGGATCTGGTCCAGCAACTCCAGATCGCAGTTCAACCCCAATGACCCCTACTTCGTGTCTCCTCTATCCAGGGGAAACTCCTTCCAGGGACCATCAATACCTGTACTAGGCCTCTCACGCTATGCACTGGTATTTTGCATGTAGAGGAGATTTCGTTCCTTATCCTGGAGAGGTCTATGCACCCAGTCATTCTGGGACTACCTTGGCTGTGGAAGCACTCTCCCATAATCTGTTGGAAAACCCTCCTGGTGGCGTCCTGGGGGCCTTCATGCTTCGGATCTTGCTTGACAGCTGTTCCGTGACCACAGATACCCCTTCTGTCGATCTCATTGGCGTTGCCACCCCATTATCAGGACTACAGCGATGTTTTCTCCAAGGAGAGAGCCGAGATTCTCCCGGAACACCACCCGTTTAACTGTGCAATCAACTTGCTCCCAGGTACCACCCCGCCATGAGGACGGGTCTACCCACTGTCCCTTCCCGAGACCCAAGTCATGTCTGTATACATCCAGGAGAACCTGGACCGTGGGTTCATTTAACCATCTAACTCTCCGGCTGGGGCAGGCTTCTTCTTTGTGGCAAAGAAGGATGGATCCCTCTGACCCTGCATTGACTACCGTGACTTGAACAGTATTACCCGGAGCTTTTGGACAGACTACAAGGGTCAAAGATGTTCACCGAGTTGGACCTCCATGGGGCGTATAACCTAGTGAGAATTTGGCTGGGAGATAAGTGGAAGACCGCTTTCAACACAAGGGATGGCCAGTATGAATACTGGGTCATGCCCTTTGGTCTCTGCAATGCCCCAGCAGTGTATCAGAACCTCATGAATGAGGTTCTACGAGAGATGTTACATACCTCGGTAATTGTTTACCTAGATGACGTGCTTATCTACTCCGAGAACCTGCAGACACACCGCCATGATGTTCGTCGAGTGTTACAGAAGCTACGAGATAATTGGCATTACGCTAAGTTCGAGAAATGCTTATTCGAACAGGAATCGTTACCCTTCCTAGGGTACATCGTATCCTCCATGGGGTTCCATATGGACCCAGAGAAGGTCGCCGCCATCAAATATTGGCCTCAGCCTGTGGGGGTCAAGGCGCTTCAGAGGTTCCTCGGATTTGCCAACTTCTACCGGCAGTTTATCCCACATTATTCCCAGATGGTGGCACCGCTGACGGCCCTTACCAAGAAGGGATCAGACACCAAAAACTGGCCAGGGACAGCCTTACGAGCCTTTCAGGAACTGAAGGAGGCATTTCTCCAAGACATCTGCCTCCAGCACCCCGATACCCAATGACAGTTCGTTGTGGAAGTCGACACCTCAGACATTGCTGTCAGGGCCATCCTAAGCCAATTATCCCCAAGAGGTAAGCTCCTGCCCTGCTCCTACTTCTCACGAAAATTCTTGCCTGCAGAAAAGAACTTTGGCATAGGGGATAAAGAATTGCTGGCCATCAACCTGGCATTCGAAGAGTGGCGCCAGTGGTTGGAGGGGGCCCAACAACCGGTGGTTGTGTACACAGACCATAAAAACCTAGAATACCTATGCCGTGCTCAGCGCCTTAATCCCTGGCAGGCTTGGTGGTCTCTGTTCTTCAGCCGCTTTGACTTCCTCCTCCGCTACTGGCCGGCAGACAAGAACGTTTGGAGAGACACCCTTTCCCGTACAGCGGAGATGGAGGACATCCCTAATCCACCACAGTACATTCTTGACCCAGCCAAGGTGCTTCTCACGGCCTCTGACATGGTCCCGATGGTGAAGATGGTTGTGCCCTCCAACTGCGGAAGAAGGTCCTCTCCTGGGCCCACGACTCCCTAACTGCGTGCCATCCGGGAGTAGTCAGGACCCAGGAGTATTACTAGTGGCCTCAGTTTAAGAGGGATGTCTGTCTCTACGTTAACTCATGCCCAACCTGCGCCAGACAGAAGAATCCCACCAGCCACCCCTGGGGTCTTCTTCAGCCTCTGCCTGTTCCCACAGAACCATGGACCCACTTATCCACAGACTTCATCGTAGATCTGCCTGCTTCAGAGGGGACAACAGTGATATGGGTTACCATAGATAGATAGAATCTCAAAGATGGCTCACTTTGTGCCTCTCGCCAAACTGCCCTCAGCACCAGAACTGGCAAATTTGTTTATGCAGCATATCTTTCTCCTTCATGGGCTCCCCTTCACATCGCTTCGGATAGGGGCTCTGAGTTTATGGCAAAGTATTGGCGGGCACTTTGTAAAAAGTTTGGGGTCCAACTAGACTTCACAACTGCCTTCCATCCCCAAGCCAACGGTCAAGTACAATGTGTAAACCGGAACTTGAAGACGTCCCTCCGTTCGTTCGTAGGAGACCTTCAAAATGACTGAGTGGCTCTGCTCCCATGGGCAGAGTTCTCTTAGAATCACCACAAGCACTCCGCCACCGGCAAGTCTCCCTTTTACACAGTTTACGGCAGACGCCTACGGCCTCCTTTGCCACTACCGGTAGAAGTGCTGTCTCCAGCCGTACAGACCACCGCCCAACTGTTACACCGGATCTGGAAATCCACCCAGGAGAGACTCCAGCGCATGGCGGTTACTATGAAAAGAGTTGCGGACCGCTTATGACGGCCAGCTCCAGTGTTCCTTCCCGGGAAGAAGGTGTAGTTAAATACCAAACACCTCCGCTTATGGCTTCCTTCGATGCATTTGGCTCCTCGGTACATTGGCCCCTTCGCGGTCAAAGATAGGATAGGGGGCCTCTGTCTCTCGCACACACTCAGGGTCCACAACGTTTTCCACGTTTCCTTGTTGAAACCATTGGTTTTCTCTCCCTACCACAATAAGTTGCCTACACCAGCCACGCCTGAGGTGCAGGAGGACACTGTCTATCGGGTTAAAGAAGTACTTGACATACGGTTCTGTCTCAGGCGTTGGGAGTACCTCCTCTCCTGGGAGGGTTATGGCCCCAAAGAGAATTCCTGGGAGCCAGCCGCCAATATCTTGGAGAAAGGCCTTCTCCACCAGTTCCATCTGGATCATCCGGGTAAACCCAGGCCCCCAGGGAGGGGGCGTAGGAGGGGGGGGGTACTGTTATGGGACTGGGCCATGCCCTGGTCCCTCCTCCTACCTCAGGGCCAGCCCGGCCTGCATGGAGCTCTTCCCGGCCGCATAGGCCCAATCTTCAATCTGCCGCGGCTCTCCCTGCTCGAGGGAGATGCCGCCAACCCGACCCGCTGGGCCCCGCCCTCTAGGTGCGCATGCATGCACGGGGGCTCAACCCTTAAAGGGGCCAGCGCAGGAAATCCTAGGATGGCCTCTGGATGACGTCACAAGCTGCAGGATATTTAAACCTTAATATATATGCAAAAGTCTAGCACAATCAAATGAGGGAAATAGGATTGATTATTCCAACCCCACAGTTGTGGATGTAAAATATTGTATAATCCTTGGTTACCCCAGAGCGTGTGATGCTTTCATAGTGAATAAAGCTATCACCAGAATCAGGTAGAGAGTCCATGAAAAATGCTTATGCTGGTATAAGTATTTTACCAGATTGCTGTATTCACTGCTGTGGTGCCAAGATCATGGTCCAGATATTTTCATGCTGTCTGTGTGTCAATCCCGACATTGCAACATTTCTAAAATTAATTCTTCATCAGGGAGAAACTTATAAGCATGATATCGGCACTGTGAAAAATAATCTCAGCACTGCGTGAAATACTTGGTTTAAAGTGGTCAATATTGCGTCTAAAACTGGGACTCTTTGCGCAGTGTGCTATATGGGTCTGCTGCATCCAGCATTTTGACATTGACATTGACATTGACGGTTTGGCGTATTTAAACCCTGCAGCTTGATCAAGCCTTTGCCTTGCAACGAGGTTCCTCAGTGGTCTCAGAGTCAAGTTGCCGCTGTATCCCTGACTTGCTTCTGTTTTCCCACCCGGCTTGCTTCCTGACTCGTCTTCAGCTTCCGCCCCTTGGTTTTGGTATCAACATCTGACTTCTGGCTTCCGACCCGGCTCCATCCCACGACTTCGTCTCCAGCTTCTGTTCCTGGTTTGGTATTGACTTCTGACCTCTGGCTTTCGACCCGGCTCCGTCCACGACTCCGTCTTCTGCTTTGTCCCTGGCTTTGGTTTGGACCTCTGACTCCTGGCTTCTGACCAGGCTTCACTCCTGGACGACTTCGGATTCTGCCTCACCTCAGGTATCCGGTACTTGCTGGCCCAGAGGATTCTCCTAAGTCCCAGCGACTCGGGCTGTCACGGGCTCCTCCTGGGGGAACCATGAGCTTCTGAGGGTGAAGACTCTCCAGCTACCTGGGCCCAGTCTTCGTCCATCTCTTCAGCCGCTGCCTGGATCCTTGGTCACATAGGGTCCCACCTAAGTCCAAGAGGTCCGGGTCCCTATGGGCTCCTTCTGGGGGGACTTCGGACTTCCAGTCTCTTCCAGTCTCTTCTGAGTATCTTCCGTGCCGCCTCCCAGCTGGTGCGCTTGCTGTGGTCTTCCATAGCATACCATCCACTGTCCCAACCAGCCCAAGGGTCCACGACCTTAACAACATCTTATCTGACCAAAAGTTTATAACAGATTAAATAGTAAGGGCATGAGGTCTGGAGGTTGTTTCTCTCTGTAATGTGTAGCCTAAAATACCCAAAATGCACTGCAGATGATTTTGCACAGTTCAGTTTATTCTCTCTGTTATGGTTTTCTGATATCAGAGCTTCTGTGAATAAGCCCTATGCAGTATCAACACAGAAACATAGAATATGATAGCAGATAAGGACTATCTAACTCACACAGTCTGATCAATGTGGTTCCCATGGCAAAGTCATAGACCATGAGCTGATCTACATTGGTTGCTACATTGGTTGCCAATTGGGGCATGGGTAGAATTTAAGATACTGTGCTTGTTGCACATACTGATCCATGCTGAACAGGTAGACTGGCTTAATACCGCTATTAGAGTCCATGTCCCACAGAGTAACTAGCGTTCTGCGAATAAGGGCCTACTAAAACTGCCCTCTGTACATTCTGCACGTTTGAATCGAGTTAGAGAGAGAGCTCTATCACTGGCAGGACCCAAAATTTGGAATACTCTCCCAAAAATTTTAAGACTCTAAACTAATTTTAAACAGTTTAAGTGTGATTTAAAACCTTTTCTTTTTAGCGAAACATACAAAGCTCAATCATAGTATGTTTTAGTTCATTTGTATGCTTTTTACTGTTTTAATTGATTTCATTTCTTCATGAATGTTTACGTTTTTTACATTGAATTCATATTGAATTTGATAGAGCCAAGTGTTACGATGCTTTTTTTTAGTAGCTACTATTATTAAGTGATTTGTTATTTAAGATTTTTAGTTAATAATGTTTACTGTATTTTAGGTATTTTTCTGTTTCTTAATTATTCATTTCATGAATATGATCTTGTTGATGTTTTTAGGTTTGAAACATTGTTATTGTTAATATGTTGTGATGGACTGTCTTAGTGATGGAATACAAAACCTAATAAATATATAAATAAATAAATACATCTCTGCCTTTCACTCACATCTTTGTGACTAGGAATCATCTCTTCTTATTCATGGAGGTAAGTTTCCACTTTTCTGTGGGATAGATTTCCTGATTTGATGTGTAATGTTCATTCTTTGGAACATTTTCAAATAAAGTGTTAAAATCTCAGATTTTTGAGGCTGCTTTTAAAATCTAAGCACTTCTCTCCAATAATTAAACTTCCCATTGTGATGTCTTTGTCATTCATATTAGTCTTGACTAGACTGGAAGCTCCAATGGATGGGGACTGTAACTTATGTGTATCCAAACAACGCTGCATGTGTTTATTAGTGCCTTAGATATGGGAAATAGTAGCAGTAATTAAAAAAAAATAATCACATTGATGCAGTGTTTGGCACCAGTGTGTTACATTTGCCGGTTATAGCAAATGTAACACACTGGTGTGAATGCACGGGGTGGATGCATGTCTGGCTGCATTCACCCCAACACTGCTAGACACTTCTGGCCCTCTCCTTGGCAAATGCCACCAACTTCCATCCACACAGCATGATGCCACCAGAACTGCCACCTCCAGCGCATCCTCCCAGGCATGTGTGTACCTAATCTCTCAGCCTTTAAAGGGCCCGTGATGGAAAAAGGCCTTGGTGCCCCTTCCTGATGTCAACACCTCAAGTACAATGAAAGAGTCCTTCCGACACATCTTCTTTGCCTCAGCAAAATGTCTCCTGCCTGGCAGTAGATGTTGTAGTGCTCCTGATTCCTTGTCTCCAGTCTAGCCTTGCCTTCCAGTCCTGCATTGCCCAGCCTTGTTCAACCTTGCTTTCTAGTCCAGTAATCTTGACCAGTCATTTCCAGCCTTTCCTTGACAAGCTTTGCCCTGTCTTGCCTTTTCCATCTTGCCCTAGTCCTCGGAGTCTTGCTGCACCTTTTTTTATCTGTCCAGTCTTGTCTGTCTCACTGTGTCTTATCTGTCGTGGTTTGATTCCCTGGTTCTGACTAGAGATGTTCTCTATACTCTTCTGCCTGTCACCTGAAGATGACCCTGTTTTGAAGTCTGACTATGCCCTGTCCACTGCCAGCCTCGATTCCTGGACAGTCTCTGGACTGTCTTAGAGCCTTGGAATCACCTAAGTCTTGCTTTCCACTGGAACCCAAGGGCTTAACCCACAGGCAAGGTGATTGATATGGGTCAAGCTCTAGCTTGGCCTTTGTCAAAGCATGCTCTCTAGCTGCCAGTGGAGGCCGCATAGGATTGCCCCTGAGGTAGTGTCAACTGCACAGCAGCAGAAAGGGCTTATGCTCATTCCCCTCATTATACTGTGTTTAAAGGGAACATTTTAATATGCTTTGTCTTTGAAACTTTCCCTGAGAAAAAGTATGCACTGAAATATACTCCTGCTTTTCATATGGGTAATGTTTCTATACAAAATTACCTGTGTCCATGCCCTCATACTTTACCCAGGCAAGTAAACATACTGTTTCTCCCCATGCTATTTTGAATAAAGTAATTGCTTTACATCCAGAGACTGTTCATGCTTTTCTATGTAACAATATATTCTAATGTTTCTCCTCTTTCTATGTCCTTTTAGTTTCATATCATGACCTCTTCCTCTGGAATGTATTCTTGAATAAAAAAAAAGATTAATTCATGTGCATTATGTATACCGATGAGATACTTGAAAGTCTAAAAACATAAGAACATGCCATATTGTGTCAGACCAAGGGTCCATCAAGCCCAGCATCCTGTCTTCATCAGGGGCCAATCCAGGCCATAAGAACATGGCAAGTACCCACAAACTAAGTTTATCCCATGTTACTGTTGCTAGTAATAGCAATGGCTATATTCTATGTCAACATAATTAATAGAAGGTAATGGACTTCTCCTCCAAGAACTTATCTAATCCTTTTTTAAACCCAGCTACACTAACTGCACTAACTCATCCCTGGCAACAAATCCCAGAAGTTAATTGTACGTTGAGTGAAAAAGAACTTTCTCAGATTAGTTTTAAAAATGCCCCATGCTAACTTCATGGTGTGCCCCCTAGTCCTTCTATTATCCGAAAGAGTAAACAACTGATTCACATTTACCCATTCTAGACCTCTCATGATTTTAAACACCTCTATCATATCCCCTCTCAGCCGTCTCTTCTCCAAGCTGAACGGTCCTAACCTCTTTAGTCTTTCCTCATAGGAGAGTTGTTCCATCCCCTTTATCATTTTGGTCGCCGTTCTCTGTACCTTCTCCATCACAAATATTTGAGATGTGGTGACCAGAATTGTACACAGAATTCACCATGGAGCGATACAGAGGCATTATGACATTTTCCATTTTATTCACCATTCCCTTTCTAATAATTCCCAACAATCTGTTCACTTTTTTGACTGCCGAAGCACACAGAACCGACAATTTTAATATGTTATCCACTATGATTCCTAGATCTCTTTCTTGGGTGTAGCTCCTAATATAGGACCTAACATTGTGTAACTATAGCATGGGTTATTTTTCCTTATATGCATCCCCTTATATGCATCCACATCCATGCTACCATGCTGCCGATGTCAAACTCCGCAGGGGCCTACCCGAAGTTGACCTGACCGAACGACCACCCCCACTGGCAATGAGGGAGCCTAACGAGGCTATCCCCGAGCATGCCTACATCCAGTGTCTCCGATCTCTAACCTAGGCCTTGGAAAGGCCTCTCAGCTCCTATTCCATCTGTCTCGCAGCAAGGACACCCCCCTGATGTCACAGGAGGGGCTGTGTGAATGGTTTTTAAATCTATACTCTCCCCAGGCGCCGCGCGAAAGGAGCACATCCAAAGGAGCAGGCCCCTTTGCGCGCCCCTTCGCACAGCCCATTCAACGCAACCTACGAGGTTCTCCCCCTTCCTAAACCTAGCTTTCTCCACCCACCCCTCCCAACACTAAAAAAAAAAAAAAGATGGATAACAAAATCTCATGTCCAAATAATCAACACTCAACACAAAAGAAACATACTTCTTCGAAACTTCTGCACAAAGTAAAACATCCAAGCAACAACAAAAACAACAAACATATCCAACTCTTAAACTATATGCTACTCTCATTCATACTTGTCAATACCCGCTCAATAATTAAAAAAATCCCTCTATTTAATGACCTTCTCTCGGACCACAAACCAGATTTCATTGCAATTATGAAAACCTGGCTCAAAATCACAGATTCTGTCCTAATAACCAACTATCCACCCATGGATTACAATACCTCTTCAATTCCCAGAAAAAACAAAAAAGGAGGTGGGTTAATGCTCATCTCTAAAAAAAGCCTTCAATTAACACTTCGTCCATCTAACATTCCTCCACCATTTGAAATAGCTTTATTTGATTCACCAAAACTTCAAATATGCCTCATTTACTGTCCTCCAGGAGTACTCGATAAAAACTGCTCCCCTCTAATTGAATATATGATGAATAACATCTCTCTCAACAAACCCATCATCATCCTTGGTGACTTCAACATTCATTTCAACTTACTCACCCACTCAAAAACCTGCCAAACCATCATTGATGCACTATCAACTCTAAATCTAGAACAAATAATCCAATCTCCAACACATAAAGCTGGTCACACCATTGATCTCATCTTTATCAACACTGAAATCTGGAAATCAAACTCAACTCACACCACAGAAATACCCTGATCTGACCACCACCTAATCCAAGCTAACCTACATATCAACTGCAACCTGAAAGCTCCTCAAATCACCCCAATCAAGATATCCTACCATCCACCTTTCAACACAGAACTTTTACAAAAACTCTTCAATCTGAATTAAACCACATTAATCTCACAAACTCCAAGAATGCTACCTCATCATGGCTAAATATCACCAAAAAAGTAGCAGATAACATCAATCCCATTATTACAAAAACAAAACAATCCAAACGTAACAACCAATGGTAGAATGAAAGTATCAGAAATGCCAAACGTATACTCAGGAAAAAAGAAAGAGAATGGAGAAAAAACAAAAATTCAACCACTCTAAATAACTATCGGAACAGCTCAGCTCAATATAAAAATATCATCAACAATGCAAAAAAGGGATTCTTCTCAAACAAAATCTCTAAATTCCAACATAACCCCAGAATGTTATTCACAATAGTTCAGAAACTTACAAAAACAACCCAAGAGTCTACGTGTACTAAACATAGAACTGATGACTTTGCTGACTTCTTCAAAACAAAATATCTCATCTAATCCAATCCAACATATCCAACAACAACCAAAACACCAAACCTAACACCAAGATAACCTCATCATGGTCAAACTTTGATACTGCCTCCACTCTTGAAATTCAATCTATTATAAACAAAATGAACCCTGCCAGTCATCCAATAGACAACATCCCAATAACAACCCTCAAAACAATCGAACCTATCATATCCAAAACCATAACCAAAATCGTCAATTTATCACTAACTGAGGGTTTTTACCCCAAATGCTCAAATCTGCTGTTATCAAACCAATCCTTAAAAAGAGCAAACTAGATCTGGAAATCCTTGCCAACTACCGCCCCATATCAAACCTTTCCTTCATAGCCAAAATAATTGAAAAAGCCATACATTCTCAACTTGACAATTATCTTGAGACAAACAACATCCTGTCTCCATCCCAATATGGCTTCAGAAAAAACCTAAACACAGAATCTCTCCTCATCTCCCTAAACGACATTATCATAAGAGGCTTTGATAAAGGTGAAAAATACCTGCTAATACTCCTTGACCTCTCAGCCGCCTTCGACACAGTAAACCACAAAATACTGTTGGAACAACTAAACCAAATCGGCCTATCTGGCACCACCTTACAATGGTTCTCTTCCTAATTATCTGATCAAACATACCGTGTTAATCAATAACAACCCTTCAAAAATGATCAACCTCAACACTGGAGTTCCCCAAGGATCAGTTTTATCTATGACCCTTTTCAACATATACCTTCTCCCCATCTGTCAACTACTAAAAGAATATGGAATCACATACTTCCTCTACGCTGATGACATTCCGCTTCTAATCCCCATACAAAATTTGATCGACGACACATACAAGAAATCCTCAGATCTACTTATTTCAATCAAACATCTCCTAATTTCTCTGAAACTCATAATCAATTTCGACAAAACTGAAATAACACTCATGGACAAAAAACCCAATCCTTCTCCTCCACCCTTGACAATTCAAGACAAACAAATGAAATCTATAATCCCTACCACCCACACCAGGAACCTCAGAATTATCATCGATCAAGAACTCTCTTTCAAGAACCACATATCAAACAAAGCTAAAGAAGGATATCACAGACTCCTAACCCTAAGACATCTAAAACCATTTCTCAACCCTTTTGATTTCAGAACTGTCCTACAACTACTTATTTTCTCCACCTTCGACTGTTGCAACTCCTTACTAATTGGAATACCTTTTTCAACCCTCAAACCACTCCAAATTCTGCAGAACTCAGCTTCCAGAGTCCTAACAAGCTCAAAAAGAAGTGAACACATAACACTCATACTGACATCACTTCACTGGCTTCCAATTAAAGCATGCATTGCCTACAAATCAATGACCATCATTCACAAAATTCTAAACAACGATCATCAAGGTCTACATACCTTAAACATAATTCCTCAAAACCCTCCAAGAAACCTACGCTCAAATAATTCAGGATACCTAAACGTCCCCCCCATCAGAGATGCACATCTGGTAACAACAAGAAAAAGAGCCTTTTCAATTGCCTCCTCTGAACTATGGAATACCCTACCTAAAGATATAAGAAAACAGCACAACCTAAAAACATTCAAAAAAGACCTAAAAACACTAATGTTTTGCAAATTATACACTGACCCTCATACATCTGATCATCCCAACTCACAACTGAACTCTCATCTATCAACCTCTTAACTCCTTCTCTCCATCCAGAATATTCACACCCTTCTCATACAACTGAATAATACTTTCTGGACTTGAATTGTTTAATTTCTGTCAAATGTTCACATTGTTATACTGTTTACACAACTACTAAGAAAATGCACACTTTGTAAACCATTATGATAGCTCTACCGAATGACGGTATCTAAAACTCATCAAATAAATAAATAAATATATTAAATTTCATCTGCCATTTGGATGCCCAACTTTCCAGTCTCACAAGGCCTTCCTGCAATTTATCATAATCCACTTGTGATTTAAATACTCTGAATAATTTTGTATCATCTGCAAATTTGATTACCTCATTCGTCATATTCCTTTCCAGATAATTTATAAATATATTGAAAAGCATGGGTTCCAATGCAGAGCCCTGAGGCACTCCACTGAGAAAATAGTCCATTTAATCCTACTCTCTGTTTCCTGTCTTTTAGCCAGTTTGCAATCCACGAAAGGACATCGCCACCTATCCAATGACTTTTTACATTTCCTAGAAGCCTCTCATGAGGAACTTTGTCAAATGCCTTCTGAAAATCCAAATACACTTCATCTTCCAATCTACCTTTATCTACATGTTTATTAACTCTGTCAAAAAAGTGAAGCAGATTTGTGAGGCAAGACTTGCCTTGGGTAAAGCCATGCTGACTTTGTTCCATTAAACGATGTCTTTCTATATGTTCTCTGATTTTGATATTTAGAACACTTTCCACTATTTTTCCTGTCACTGAAGTCAGGCTAACTGGTTTGTTGTTTCCCAGATTACCTCTGTAGCCCTTTTTAAATATTGGGGTTACATTAGCCACCATACAATCTTGAGGTACAATGGATGATTTTAATGACAGCACACATTTTTACTAATAGATCTGAAATTACATTTTTTAGTTCCTTCAGAACCCTGGGGTGTATACCGTCTGGTCCAGGTGATTTACTACTCTTCAGTTTGTCAATCAAGCCTTCCACATCTTCTAGTTTCACTGTGATTTGGCTCAGTCCATGTGAATCATTACCCATGAAAACCTTCTCTGGAATGGGTATCTCCCCAACATCCTCTTCAGTAAACTCTGAAGCAACGGAATTGTTTAATCTTTGCACGATGGCCTTATCTTCTCTAAGTGCTCCTTTAGCCCCTCAATCATCTAATGGTACAATTGACTCCCTCACGGGCTTTCTGCTTCAGATATATTTTAAAAGGTTTTTACTGTGAGTTGTTTCCTCAACGACCAACTTCTTTTCAAATTCTCTCTCAGCTTGTCTTATCAATGTCTTATATTTAACTTGCCAAGGCTTATGCTTTATCCTATTTTCTTCTGTTGGCCCCTTCTTCCAATTTTTGAATGAAGATCTTTTGGCTAAAATAGTCTCTTTCACCTCACCTTTTAACCATGCCAGTAATTGTTTTGCTTTCCTTCCACCTTTCTTAATTTATGGAATACATCTGGACTGTGCTTCTAGGATGGTATTTTTTAACAATGACCACGTCTCTTGCACACTTTTTACCTTTGTAGCTGCTCCTTTCAGTTTTTCTCTATTATTCTCATCAAAGTTTCCCTTTTGAAAGTTTAGCATGAGAGTCATGGATTGGCTTACTGTCCTCCTTCCTGTCATTAATTCAAACTTGATCATATAATGATCACTATTGCTAAGTGGTCCACACCACCGTTACCTCTCACCAAATCCTGTGCTCCACTGAGAATTAGATCTAAAATTGCTCCCTCTCGCATCATTTCCTGAACCAATTGCTTTTTAAACTGTCATTTATTCCATCCAGGAACTTTATCTCTCTAGCATGTCCAGATACATTTACCCAGTCAATATTGGGGTAATTGAAATCTCCCATTATTACCGCACTACCAATTTGGTTAGCTTCCCTAATTTCTCTTAGGATTTCACTGTCTGTCTCACCATCTGTCTCTTTCATTCCTCTCTCCCTTCTCTCCTTTAAAACATAAAGGGGTAAAACATGTACAGAAAAATTACTACGTCCCAAAAATGAATAACTAACAGGGGCTCTATGGATTCCATACATTTCATTTTCAATCTGAAAAGGAGCAGGTGTGGCTTAGTGATTAGGAGAATGAGACAGCATGAATATGGAAACCAGGGTTCTTATCCTACCACCACATCTTGCAAAACTTGTTGTTTTTACCCTTGTCACAAGTACCCACTTAAGGGTAATGATCAGACCTTGTGGCTTATTTGCAGCCCCATAGCTGTATTGAACCAGCAGGAGTACAAGCTCATTTTGAAAGGGAAATGCCTCATGAGGTTTTCCCTTTTGGAATGTGGGCCATTCATAGGAACAGGGTTGAACATTGGTGCACACATACATTTGCACTTGTTCTAAACCAGGTGCAAATGTAGCAGTGAAAAGTTTGTATGCCACTTTGGAAGTAGAAGCTCCACCCATACGTCCCTTCCCCTGATCTTATCCTGCCTCTTTTCCTTACATAGGGGCGAAAGTCAGGGCCGGTGCTAACATTTCTACCGCCCTGTGTGGAAAATTAATGGGTCGCTCCTCCCTGGCACCGCCCCCCTTCAGTGCTGCTACAGGAATCTTCTTCGGCCACCAGAAAAGGATGCTCATATCCTCTTCCAGTGCCAGTGCTCTCTCCTGCTGCTGCCACCTGCCGGCCCCACCACCTCCCCGGGTGTGCTGCTCCATGCAAATGCACGGCTTGCAAATCCGGTTGCGCCGGGCCTTGAGAAAGTACTCATGCTGTAAACAACATGGCTACTTTTACCTACAGTCATGGAGGCCACAATCTTCTAACTCCCTGTTTCAAAGGTAAGATGCTGTTTTCCTGTGGAAATTGCTTAGAATATTGGAAGAACTTTGGGACAGGGATTTATACCAGAATACTTAACAATTATTCTACACTATAGCATACATTCATTAACACCATAAATGTGATCTCTTATATTATAGAAAAAAGAAATAGCCCAGCCTAAGGAAATGTTCTCCTTTCCACAATTTATCTTATGACCCCTCTGTGTTTCACAGAGCAGGACCACGAGTGAATAAACAAAAGCCAAGGGCACTTCATGTGTCACAAGAAATCACCCACCAGTTTGGTTGGCAATCTCTCCATCCAGACAGGGAATACAGTCATAGCAGCAGACAGGTTCTCCTTCCCTGGCTAATTTCCTGAAACCAGGAGGGCAGCTCTGACTGCATTTGGATTGTGGAGGTGTCTCAATATTGGGGGAAAACAAAAAACAAAAGACATCTGAATGCAATGATATAAAACCAAGCTGTGCATTTTGAAATGCAGTGTTAACTTTTTGACCATATAAGTGACATCTCAAACAAATTTGCTTGCCAATTAACTCAGCAGCATTGAGGTTTGAGCCCTATTTGATAAAATAGAAAATATGAAACATGTTTCTATGTGGAATCAGAAGTTTAGGATGAGCTGGAATCACATTGAGTACAGTGTCTGGCATTTGTGTAGGTAGCCTTTAAATTTAATAATTTGATCCAGCAGAATATAACAATATTTCTCTCCATTAACCATCAAACTTCTGTTTCTTCACAAGAGAAAGGTAATAACACATAGAATCTCCCAGTGATGCCGTTTGTGGTTCAGTTTCAGAGTTCACATGTTTACCTGTTAAATCTAAACACTCAAAACACAGACAACAATTTAATAACAAAGAGAAAAGCATTTTTTAAACATTTTTAATTTGTATTTCTTAAATTAGATGCTTCTTGCAAAATCTTGAAAGACTTAAGTAAGGTAAAGTATTGTTTTAGTTTTTTCCATGCTTATGGACAATATAGAGCACAGCACTGTTTTCAGTCGGCTCGTGGTCTATGCATTTATTGTTCCAATATGCTTTTTTACAACATCATTTCCAAGCCCACGTGATGATCGGATTTATTACTTGCAGCAATCCATGGTCGGTGACACTTCTTTTGTTGTTTATGCATTATATATATGTGGGTAAAAGTACAGAGAAGTTAAAGATTTGACTGGCTGAACATAAAAGCTACATTCAAAATTGTTGGCTTGAAGCACCCATAGTGGAACATTCTGGGCCAGATTTTAAAACGTATGCGCAGGTGTAGATTTGTGCACGCAACCCGACGTGCACAAATCTACGCCCGGTTTCATAATATGCGTGCAGCCGTGCACATGTTATAAAATCCAGGGTCGGTACGCACAAGGGGGTGCACACTTGTGCACCATGCGCACGTCGAGCCCTAGGGCAGCCCTGATGGCTTTCTCCATTCCCCATGAGGTCGCAAAATCGGCACGGTCTTGGAGGGAAATTTTTCTTTGGTCCCCCCCCCCCACTTCCCCTCTCTTCCCCTATATAACCCACCCCCCAGCCCTACCTAAATCCCCCCCACACCTTATTTTATGCCTGCCCAAGGCAGGCGTATCTTGCGTGCGCCAGCCAGCTGCCGGCGAGCGAACCTCCGCCATGGCCACAATGAAGGAGGCCTCGGGACCACCTCCGGACTTCCGCCACGCCCCCGGACCCCCCTGGACTGCCCCCTGACCCACCCCCGGACCACTGCCATGCCCCTGAACCCACCCCTTCCAATCCTTTTTCAAAGCCCTGGGACATACACCCGTCCTGGGGCTTGCACGTACCGCCGAGCCTATGCAAAATTGACTCAGCGCATTCAGGGGCAGATTTTCTCGGGTTATGCGCATTTGTTACACACGTAGCCTTTAAAAATCTACCCCTATATATCCTATGATCTTACCGTTTCAAAATTAAAATGTTATATACTGGATTTGATTTCTGCACATATCCATGGGGGAAATTGAGGATTATAGCTAATGCAGCATGAGCTACCATGGATTTTCAATTTAGGATATTTTCAAATGCAGGGCTTAAATTTGACTATTGAACGGCATTATTTTTTATGAAAGTTTTCTTTACAATGCGAAATATGGTTTGAAAGAAGTTCAATTTGATTAGTTCAGAGTAATTTTCAAAACTCAAATCTAAATAAATACATAAAATGTAAGAATCTAATCTAAATAAATGAAAATAATGCATTCAGTGCATTCCATCATGTTCTAAAGTTCCTTAAGTCTCACCTGGATGAATGCACTCTCCCACACAATCTTCTTCACTTCAATGATTAATTCCTTCCCTTGGGGAGCATATGGATTATAACTTCCAACAATTTCTGAACTCTGCATCCCATTGGGTAAATACAATATATTTATAATATTGTATCCAATGGAGAGGTCTCCATTCTCATCAAAAAACATTTCTTCACCAAGAATGTTCTTAAAATAGATGTTCTTCAGATAATGATGCAGCTAAACACATATAGAAACATTAGAAACATAGAAATGATGACAGAAAAATACCAAATGGCATATCCATTCTGCCTTGCAAGCTCCCATACTCATCAGTTTCCCATGATTCTGTTTCCCATACTTATCAGTTTCCCAGACCACCAAGGTCAGAGCCCTTGTTGGTTACTGTTTGAGTCCAATTTCCCACCACTCCTTGCCATTGAAGAAGACAGCAATGTTGGAGTTGCATCAAAAGGGAAGTGTCAGGATTATTGGTTAAGGGTAGTAACCATCACATCAAGCAAGTTACCCCGTGCTTGTTTACCCAGACTGTACAGTTGAAAGCCTTGTTGGATGTTGTCTAAATCGAATTCCTCTTTTCCTCTTTTCACCTGCTGTTGAAGAAAGGAGCAATGTTGGAGATGCATTCAAAGTGAAGTATCAGGCTTATTGGTTTAGGGTAGTATCCACTGCATCAAGCAAGTTACCCCCATGTTTATTTGTTTTTCCAGACTGTACAGTTCAATGTTCTTGTTGCTGTCTGAATCTAATTCCTTTTTTCCACATTACCCCCTTGCCATTGAAGCAGAGAGCAATGTTGGAGTTACATCAACAGTATGAAGGCTTATTGCTTAATGATAGTAACCACCACACCAGCAAGCTACTCCATGCCTCTTTTTTTTCATTCCCATTCTCTAGTCTTTAGGGATCCACAGTGTTTATCCCATGCCCCTTTGAAATCCTTCACAATTTTAGTCTTCACAATTTTAGTCTTCACCACCTCCTGTGGAATGGCATTCCAAGCATCCACTACCTCTTCCTGACATTTGTTCTGAGTCTTCCTCCCTGGTGTTTCAAATCATGACTCCTAGTTCTACTGATTTCTTTCCAATGGAAAAGGTTTGTTGTTGACCATGCATCAGTAAAACTTTCAAGTATCTGAAGGTCTGCATCATGTCTCCCTTGCTCCTCCTCTGCTCCAGGGCATACATATTTCAGTTCTTCAACCTCTCTTCATAATTCATTTAATAGAGACCTTCCACCAATTTGCTTGCCCTTCTCTGGACCCCCTACATCTCTGTCCCTTTTGAGATAGGGTCTCCAGAACTGAAAACAGTACTCCAGATAAGGCCTCACCAAGAACATGTACAAGGGGATAATCACTATCTTTTTCTTACTAGATATTCCTCTCTCAGCGCAGCCCAGGATTCATCTGGCTTTAGCTATCGCCTTGTCACATGGTTTTGCCAACTTCACATCATTAGACACTATCACCCCAAGGTCTCTCTGTTGCTCCATGCACACCAGCACACCCCCATCACATACAGTTCTTTTGGATTACTGTACCCCAGATGCATGACTCTGCATTTTTTGGAATTGAATCCCTGATGCCATATTTTTGACCACTCTTCCAGCTTCCTTAAATCAGATATCATTCTCTCTCCTCCTTCTAGCATGTCCACTCTGTTGCAGATCTTAGTATCATCCACTAATAGATAAACTTTACTTATATCCCTTCCGCAATGTTGTTCACAAAGACATTGAACAGAATCAGTCACAACACCTTTCCCTGTGGCTCTTCACTTAACACCATTCTCTCTTCAGAGTAGGTTCCATTTACCATCACACTCTGTCTTCTATCCATCAACCAGTTTGTTACTCCCAAGCTTCTCATTTTGTTCATGAGTCTTCTATATGGGACCCTATCAAAAGCTTTATTAAAATCCAAGTAAATCACATTGAGCACTCTTCCCTGATCCAATTCTCTAGTCACCCAATCAAAAATATCAATCAGATTCATCTGACAAAACCTTTTCCTGATAAATCCATGCTGCCTTAGGTCGAGCAACCCACTGGATTGCTGATAGTTCACTATCCTTTACTTCAGTAGAGTCTCCATTCATTTTCCCACCACCGAGGTGATGCTAACCAGCCTGTGGTTTACAGCTCTATGCTCCCACTCTTGTGAAGCGGGACCACCACTGCTCTTCTCCAGTCACTCGGGACCACATCTGATTCCAGGGATCTATTGAACAGATCACACAGTGCACCTGCCAGCACATCTCTGAACTCCCTCAGTATCCTGGGATGAACCTCATCAGGTCCCATGGCTTTGTTCACTTTCAGTTTTCCTAGCTCTTCCCATACATTCTGTTCTGTAAATGGAGCTTTGTCTACTCTACCCCATCCACAGTTTTGTTAGCTAGCGATGGTCCTTCTCCAGGGTATTCCTTAGTGAACACTGAACTGAAATATTTGTTTAATATTTCTGCTATTTCATTGTCTCTCTCCACACATTGATCCTTGTCACCTTTTAATTTCATTATACCTCTTTGGACCTTTCTCTTTTCATTGATGTATCTGAAAAACGTTTTTTTCACTTTGCTTTACCTCATTGGCAATCCTTTCCTCCGTCTGACTTTTTTCTTTCTTGATTACATTCTTCATCTCCCTCTATTTCACCCAATATTCTTCCCTGTGTTCCACTTTTTTGGATTCTTAATATTTCTTGAATGCTGCTTCATTTGCTTTTATTACATCAGCCACCTCCTTTGTGATCCGGATCAGTTTCTTATTTCTCTTAGTTTTGTTTACTTTTCTAACATATATATGTTGTTTTTGTAATTGCTTCTTTTTGTTTGGCCCACTGTTGCTTCACTTCTTCTATTTTCTCCCAGTCTTATTCTACCTCCAAGTACATCCCCATTTTGGTAAAGTCTGTATTTTTGAACTACAAAACTCGGGTCTTCGTGTGACATTTCTGTATTCTGTTTGCGATGTCAAAACATACCATTTGATGATCATTAGTGCTGAGGTGGGCACCCACCCAGACCTTAGAGACATTATCCCCATTAATGACCACAAGTTCAATATAACTCCCTCCCTCATGGGGTCCATTACCATTTGCTTGAATAGTGCCCCTTGCAGGGCATCTACTATCTCTCTACTTCTGGTAGATTCCACAAAAGGGATTCTCCAATCTATGTCCGACAGATTAAAGTCTCCAACAATCAACACTGCCCCCTTATTTCCCACCTTTTTAATGTGTTTGATCAGATCTCTCTCTAGTTCTTCCATTTGAGTCAGAGGCCCGTAAATCACACCAGTAAAAATGGATGCAACATCATCTTTTTTTAGGACAGCCCATAATGCTTCTTCTCTACCACACTTTTCTTGCAGTTCAGTTGCTTAGATATTATTTTTGACATAAAGGGTTACTTCTCCCCCTTTTTTGTCCTTTCTAGCCTTTCTTAACAAGTTATAGCCTGATATGTCCATATCCCATTCATGAAAATCTGTGAACCATGTATCCATAACAGCAACGTTGTCCAAGTCTGCCTCCACCATTAGGGCCTGCGGTTTGAGATTCTATTTATTTATTTATTTAAAAATGTTTGTATACCACTTTTACAATCGGGAGATTAATCAAAACAGTTAACAAAAATAAAACATACATAATCTAGAGATAAAAACTTAAACATTTAACAGTAAAAACAAATACGGTAATATAAAACATAGTTCAAAAAACATAAAATAAACAAAGATACAAGAATGCTAAACATAGTGGGGCGGATTTTCAGAGCCCTGCTCGCCTAAATCCGCCCAAAACCGGGCGGATTTAGGCGAGCAGGGCCCTGCGCGCCGGTAAGCCTATTTACATAGGCCTACTGGCGCGCGCAGAGCCCCGGGACTCGCGTAAGTCCCGAGGTTTTCAGAGGGGGCGTGTCGGGGGGCGGGCCCGAACCGCGCGGCGTTTTCGGGGCGTGTCGGGAGCGTTCCGGGGGCGGACCCGGGGGCGTGGCTATGGCCCGGGGTGGCCCAGGGGCGTGGCCGCGCCCTCCGGACCCGCCCCCAGGTCGCGGCCCGGCGCGCAGGAGGCCTACTGACGCGCGAGGATTTACGCCTCCCTCCGGGAGGCGCAAATCCCCCCGACAAAGGTAAGGGGGGGGCTTAGACAGGGCCGGGTGGGTGGGTTAGGTAGGGGAAGGGAGGGGAAGGTGAGGGGAGGGCAAAGGAAAGTTCCCTCCAAGGCCGCTCCGATTTTGGAGCGGCCTTGGAGGGAACGGGGGTAGGCTGCGCGGCTCGGCGCGCGCCGGCTATACAAAATCCATAGCCTTGCGCGCGCCGATCCAGGTTTTTAGCAGATACGCGCGGCTCCGCGCGTATCTACTAAAATCCAGCGTACTTTTGTTTGCGCCTAGAGCGCAAACAAAAGTAGGCTATTCGCGCTCCTTTTAAAATCCGCCCCAGTGCCTTCTAAAAAATGTAATATGATAGGAGAGTAGTTAAAGATGGATGGGTGTCAGTTGATTAATAGGGAAGAGAAAAACTTGGTTATGGTTGGGTGCTGATCAAGGAGTTAAATGCTTTCTGGAATAGGTGAGTTTTTAATGCTTTCTTAAATTGTTGAGATGAAGGTAGGAGATGTAAAGAATCAGCAAAGAGTTCCACAGAATAGGCCCAGCTACCGAAAAAGATCTTCTACAAGTTATTTTCCTGTCTCGCAAGTTTGACCGAGGGTACATCTAAAATAGTTTATTGCCCAAGCTATGAGCATCTGTAGTCATAGCTTTCCAGTTTTTCTCCCTTGATATGTTGCACTTCCAAGGAACCTTTTCAGCTTTTTTGAGCTGAATGATTTTGTTAATTTCTCCTCCCATGTCCTGTAATGTTTATGTTGCTTGGGATTGACATCCCCTGCCACCCCCATTCTTTAGTTTAAATGTATATTAATATAAGATCTGAATTTCTCTGTTTGCATCCTTTTTCCTGCTACAGACAAATATAGACTTTAACGCAAAAGGCGGCAAAAATAAAAAATCATATATCACATCAATAGACAGATCCAATACATAAAGTGATATATCACCTTTTATGGTGTAGTTATTTGGCATGACGCCGACAGCGATCACACTGTGGAGGTGTGATCGCTGCTGGCTATCTCAGGACCGCCCCCCCCCCCCCCCCCCGTTTTGCCCCTGCCCCCCATTACCGCGGGATTCAAAGAGCCCGGCAGTATTAGTAAATCCAGCCCTAAGTTAGACACCAATATTTAGCCAAATTTAAGAGTTTTCATTTAAGAGTTTTCAATTAAAAGTGTACATACAATTAGGTACCTAAAACTTAGGTCCTTAAATGTAGGCCTGCCATTTGTTTCATTGGATAAAGGATCCTAAGGGGACCATTTACTAAACTGTGTTAGGAGTAGGGATGTGAATCGTTTTTGAACGATTAAAATTATCGTCAGATAATTTTAAAATTGTCCAAAATCGTTAGAGTGCACGATACAATACAAATGCCCCCGATTTATCATCAGGGGCATTTGTATTGTATCGTTAAATAGGGCGCAGGAAAACCGGCACACCAAAACAACCCTAAAACCCACCCCGACCCTTTAAAACAAATCCCCCACCCTCCCGAACCCCCCAAAACGTTTTTAATTATGTGGGGTCCAGTGGGGGAGTCCCGGCACGATCTCCCGCTCTCTGGCCACGGCTGCGTTAAGAGAAATGGCGCCGGTAGCCCTTTGCCCTTATCATGTGACAGGGCAAAGGTAGCGCCGGCGCCATTTTGGTTCTTGGCTCCTGACGTCACGCGTGCAGGAGATCGCTCCCGGACCCCCGCTGGACCCCCAGGGACTTTTGGCCAGCTTGGGGGGCCTTCTGAACCCCACAAGACTTGCCAAAAGTCCAGTGGGGGTCCAGGAGCGACCTCCTGCATGTGGGCCGTATTGCCAATATTCAAAATGGCGCCGGCGCTACCTTTGCCCTCACTATGTCATACGGGCGACGGAATTTCTCTTAATGCAGCCGTGGCCAGAGAGCTGGAGATCGCCCCGGGACCCCCCCACTGGACTCCAGGTAATTTAAAACATTTTGGGGGGGTTCGGGAGGGTGGGGGATTTGTTTTAAAGGTTCGGGGTGGGTTTTAGGGTTGTTTTGGTGTGCCGGTTTTCCTGCCCTCCCCCGATTTACGATTTTTAACGATTTAAAAACAAAACAAAACACGATGATCAGATTTCCCTCCCCCCCCAGCCAAAATCGATCGTTAAGACGATCGATCACACGATTCACACCCCTAGTTAGGAGTTTAATGCTTGAAAAATGGCTAATGTGTCAAAAGCACACATTGTGTTAAATACCACGCATTATTTAATTCATAAAAACATTCAAAGCAGTTTATTATTAGGTCATTTTACACTAAAACATTTATGATGCTTGTCTCATTAAAAGCAAGCCATGATAATTTTCTGAAAGTTAGCAGTAACTCAGGAGTTGTACTTATCTTTCCCCAGGAGCAATGGGACACTAATGAGTTTCTCGGTGCTCTCAGGCTGATGCTTAAAGGCCCACAATGACCCAAAACAGTCCCTCCACCCAACGTGTTAAACTGTCCACTGGAGGTCTTGATTTGATCACGCCCATGTAAAATCAAACCCTTCCCCATTCCAATACTTTTTTAAAATGTTTAATTAATTTTCATGATAATTATTAAATATGATGAAGGGCAAGCATTTTTTGTTTCACTGTAAATCGGTTTGATTTGTATCGAATGCAAGAAGATTGGTATATAAAAGTCAAAAATATGAGGTTGTAAGGGCCTAGGACTTAAGGATATCCCCAGTTGGGAATTTCCTTCTATCACGTCCTCTACAATGGACTCCCCAATACGAAATATATGGGAGTCCATGGGTCCTGTCGTTCTTGGCACCGCTGATATGGGAGATGAAGAAAAATTTTTGGACTTACGTTTTCTACCCATAATTATCTCCCAATGAAAATTTTTACCAGGGGCGCGCCCCTTTGGCGCGCGGCTTCGGCTGCGCGCCGGCGGCTGCGCGCCGCAGGTCCCACGATCTTATAGTGTCCGGATGGCGCCCGACAATGACGTCACAGCCTGGGTCCGCCCACTCGGTCTGGGCTCGCTTCTCACCACGTTCTCGAGAGAATAGTAAGTCTCTGGCTGCACTCCTGCAGCGAAAACGGATGCCTCTCAGCTCTCTGACCGTCCTCCGCGCTCCCCAGTCAGTTGCCGCAGGGCCCACGATCTTATAGTGTCCGGGTGGCGCCCGACAATGACGTCACAGCCTGGGTCCGCCCACTCGGTCTGGGCTCGCTTCTCACCACGTTCTCGAGAGAATAGTAAGTCTCTGGCTGCACTCCTGCAGCGAAAACGGATGCCTCTCAGCTCTCTGACCGTCCTCCGTGCTCCCCAGTCAGTCGCCGCAGGGCCCACGATCTTATAGTGTCCGGGTGGCGCCCGACAATGACGTCACAGCCTGGGTCTGCCCACTCGGTCTGGGCTCGCTTCTCACCACGTTCTTGAGAGAATAGTAAGTCTCTGGCTGCACTCCTGCAGCGAAAATGGATGCCTCTCAGCTCTCTGACCGTCCTCCGCGCTCCCCAGTCAGTCGCCGCAGGGCCCACGATCTTATAGTGTCCGGGTGGCGCCCGACAATGACGTCACAGCCTGGGTCCGCCCACTCGGTCTGGGCTCGCTTCTCACCACGTTCTCGAGAGAATAGTAAGTCTCTGGCTGCACTCCTGCAGCGAAAACGGATGCCTCTCAGCTCTCTGACCGTCCTCCGCGCTCCCCAGTCAGTCGCCGCAGGGCCCACGATCTTATAGTGTCCGGGTGGCGCCCGACAATGACGTCACAGCCTGGGTCCGCCCACTCGGTCTGGGCTCGCTTCTCACCACGTTCTCGAGAGAATAGTAAGTCTCTGGCTGCACTCCTGCAGCGTAAACGGATGCCTCTCAGCTCTCTGACCGTCCTCCGCGCTCCCCCTCCTCCGCGCATAACCCCCGAAAACCTACCCCTGCTCGTGCCGAGCCTATTTTGCATAGGCTCGGCGGCGCGCACAAGCCCCAGGATGCGCGTATGTCCCGAGGCTTCGAAAAATGGGTGGGAAGGGGTGCGGGGCCGTGGGTATGGCGGTGTCCCGGGGGAAGTCTGGGGGTGGTCCCGAGTCCTGCGGCACAGCAGCTGTGCAGGGCGATGGCACGCTGGCAGCTGGATGGTGCGCGCAAGATACGCCTGCCTTGGCCAGGCGTAAAAGATAAAATAAGGTAGGAGGGATTTAGGTAGGGCTGGGGGGTGGGTTAGATAGGGAAAGGGAGGAAAAGATTGGGGGGAGCAGAAAAAAAGTTCCCTCCGAGGCCGCTCTGATTTCGGAGCAGCCTTGGAGGGAGCAGAGAAAGCCATCTGGGCTCCCCTAGGGTTCGGCGCGTGCAAGGTGCACAAGTGTGCACCCACTTGCGCACGCCGACCCCAGATTTTATAACATGTGTGGAGCAGCGCTCGCAAATTATAAAATCGGGTGTACATTTGTGCGCGCCGGGTAGCGTGCACAAATGTAGCCCGTGTGCGTAATATTTAAAATCTGCTCCATAATAAACAATACTAAACTTAATGAACAGACCAGCTACACAATTTAATAACAGGCCATTGATATGGGTAAAACATTGTCTTGCGCACATAAATGGCTTTGAACATTGCCCACAATTATCCTAAAAGCGTTCTGTGCCAAAATTAGCAGGTCTAAGTCTGTGCTGGTAGTTTTAGTAGGATAATTTTCCATGCAAACTCACATTGGAAACTGGCATAAATTATATGTATTTTTGCTATTCTTTTGTTTGCTGTTACAAAATTGCTTCCAAAAGGGACATTCCAGGATGGTGGCTTGGGGTAGGTTAAAGATTTACATTTGTAAATATGTTTTCTTGAAAGCAATGCATGCAAACTTAACACTCCTGTTTTGCATCAGGTGAAAATAAAGCCATTTGTTAGCCACAGATTAACCCAAATCTTATAAATCTGCTCCTTTTCTGAATATCTTTGTACCTCCTGCTCCTCCTATCAAGGCTTCTTCTCTTTCACATTGGGACATTTTGTCATCATTCTGTTTCATCCAAACATAATATTCTTCTAACAAATAGTGTTACCTTCCATGGCAAAAAATCCCCAAATCGATGGCTTTCACCATTGGATAAGGTATTGTTTCCAGAATCAAACATGACCATGTCGTGCAGTGCATATGCCAGACCATAAACAGCATTATATACATGATAGCTCCTTCCAAAATATTTGTTGTCACAGTGTGGTAAGAAGAACAATGTCTCATTATTGCTGCATGATCTTCTGATGCTCCTAGGGCACCGACTGTCACACAGCTCCCTCCACCATCTCATGGTGAATGAATCACTTGGAAATTGGATAGGATTCACCTCTTGGACAAATTTGGAAAAACTTGGAATATTTTTCTTTCCAATTGTGAATGCCAAGGTGTTGTTCTTTAAATTCAAGTCCAGTGGATAGGTAGAGAAAAAGTCCCATTTGGATGTGGTGATCCAGACCTTGCCTGGAACTTGCATAAATGTTGTTTCTTTTAATAGATAAACTGTGCTATCACTACTGCAATAAAATATGATCACCTTAGTTGATGATGCATGGAGACGCTCTTTAATTTTATATACCTTCTCTGGTAGCATGATGTTGGAGTAAGTGAAGATTTCTATGAATTCAATGCAGCCGTCATTCTCCTCAATCCCTTCCTTCAGGATCTGGACAGCCCTCATGCTGCTGTCATCATTAAATGCAATGATACCAACCCAGGTCCAGTCAAAATGCTTCAGTAACTTGACTATTCCATCGCAGAAGTGCAGCTCATTGGGGACAGTCCGGTAGAAATAAGGAAACTTAACAGCATCACTCATATAAAGATTCTGTGAGGCATAGCTGATCTGTCAAGGAAACAGCTTTGTCAATGTGAGATTGCATTTTAAATCACATGTAACATATTTAAAACATAAACATACTTCTTGCTCATTTCTAATTGTGGCTCTGTCAGGTTCTGCCACCTCTATCATTAATTAAGTCCTTTACCCTCCTGTAATTCAGTCCCATTTTACCCCTGGCTTTCCAGTGACCTTCTTAAATCCATTTTACCTTCTTTTGTTCATAAGTGGTCATGGGCATTTCTCCCAGGGCTTTCATGTCATGAAGCTGCTTGAAAGAGGAAACATTCTCAATGGAAGAAATGGACCTCATCAGATATTCTTCTTGAAACACTCTTGAGCTTTTGACAGTAGCAATACATTTTCAGTGCTTGACATATTCTGCTGCTAGTTTTCCCTTTTACATCCATTTTATTGTGAAACCTCATTCTGTCACATTGGTAGGAGCACAAGATGGCACCGGCCATCCATTGCTCCTACCATGTGACAGGGGCTGACCAATGGCACAGGTAGCCCCTGTGACATAGTAGGTCAAAGGCTATCGGTGCCATTTTGAAACCGGCAGCCGGGGGTATGAGTGCAGAAGATGGCTCCCGGACCCTCCGCTGGACCACCAGGGAGTTTTGGTAAGTCTTGGAGGGGGGTCAGGAGGGTGGGGGGTTTGTTTAAATTGGCTCCTTTGGGTGGCCAAATTATTCAGCGAGATTCATTGTATTCGTGGGAATTGCGATACGTTTCGCTTCCCCACGAATACAACAAATATGGCCCTATACATTGCGGATTACCAATTTGTAGGGAACGAATGCACACCCCTACATTCTAATTGCTCCAGTTGAAGCAATGTCTCCTCTGCACAGAGAGATAGAAAGATCTTGGGCTTTCTAGTGACAGCTTGATCATGGAGAAGACTTCAGAAGGAAAACTGGTTAGACCCCCTGTTTCACTGTTTATTGTGACATTTGTCTTTTATCAAGACAGGAAAAAGAAATGATTTTTCATTTATAGTGTCTTTTTAAAACTGCTTTATTTCTTTGACTTATGCAAAGACTTATGTCTTACAAAGTACACAAATATTTTTTAACTGTTCCAATAGTAGATTTTCCTGAATGTAAAAATATCTGAGACTGTTTTCTATTACTAGGAGATAGAGCCCCAATTCTACTGGGA
The DNA here is from genome assembly GCF_901001135.1 of Rhinatrema bivittatum. Lineage (NCBI taxonomy): Eukaryota > Metazoa > Chordata > Amphibia > Gymnophiona > Rhinatrematidae > Rhinatrema > Rhinatrema bivittatum. Next base: position 45,370,470 of record NC_042630.1, on the reverse strand, counting down.
GTAAGCTGTGCATGGTGGGGGATCCTGGTTGTGACAAATCCTGAATTATGTTTGATAAGGAGGAAATATTTATTTCCTTTTAACATTCATCTCCAAAACCTACCTCCAGGGATTTCTATTTTTGACTCTATCTTTATATAGGTTTATAAAATGTATTTGATTAATATGGATACAAATTACATCCGAGTGTTCATTCCATTTTCTGTATTGCCGATACTCAACATATTGGGTTTGCTTCTACGAAACTTAATTTTTAAAAAATATATGATCACATCAGATAATGTTGCATGGATGATTTCATTGTTATGTCTCTTCTCTACTGGCATTGGTGTGGCTGAAGGGTTTAGTGAATTCAATGCAATCTCCATTCTGCACAATCCCTTCTTTTAAGTTTTCTCATTGCTACTATCAGGAATAATCAAAATGCTTCAATAACTTGACAATCCCAGTGTAGGGATGTCTGATAGAAATGAGAAAATGTAACAGCATCACTCTTAAAAAGATTCTACGAGGCCTAGCTGAACTATAGAGAAAAATAATTCATCACCACCATCATTGTGATGTTGAGATATTTTACATATATGTGGGGTTCTCAGGACCATGAGTACTTTGTAAACAGATTTTCAAAAGCATACTCTAGTACTGGCAGACACAGTATCTGATGTACAGTTAGTGCCATAAAGTACGCCCCTTTAAAACATGAATAAATGCAAGTGCTGTAGTTCATGTATGGGTGTATATCTATACAGGGGCGGATTGACCTATCGGGGGATCGGGCATCCCCCAGTGGGCCGGTCTAGCTGGTCACGTGGTCTCGACCGCATGGCTCTTCCTCAGCACAGCCTCAGCGCCTCCCAGCCAGCCCCTGCCATTAGACCAAGCCAGCGTGGGCCGAAGAAAAAAAGATCAGCCAGCCCCTGCGGAAGACCAAGCCGGCCCCCGCCAGCCTCAATTTTAATTTCTTCGGCCCCCGCCGGAGACCAAGAGGGCTGAAGAAATTAAAATCGAGGCTGGCGGGGGCCGAAGAAGTGAACACCGGTGCTGTTAACTGCCGCCGGAGACCAGCTGTTCAGCGGGGGCCTTGGATCGGAAGGGTGCTTCTGTGTGTGAGAAAGGAACGGTGCTTGTGTGTGTGTGTGTATGTGATGTGTATGTGAGAAAGGAATCTGCCAGTTTAAAAAAAATTAAATGTGATAGTACATATGCAACTTTTGAAAAGTTGGATAAAAGATTAAATTACTGAATGTTAAGAATCCCTCTTCTGGAAAATAAAATTTAGCAAAGTGGGTAGAGACAAATACTAAAGCAAAAAAAATAATTAAACTATTTAAAATGTTCATCTCAGCAAAATCACACATTTAAGATATTGATGCCAGGTGGGGTTTGTTTGAGGTTTTTTAAAGCATAATTTAAGCATGAAGACTAGAATAGTTCCAATCTGAAACGGTTTTGCCATTTTTTTAAGCCTTTAGAAAATGTATATTTTTAAATGACTAAGACTGGAATCTTCCCATTTAAAAGGGAAGCTGACTACGGATGTCTTTCGGTGTCATATCTCCATGAATAATAATATGACTGATAGTTTGAAGAAAGACACTTGCTTTATTGCCTGAAAGTGCAAAACAAGAGAAGTTGTACAGTGTGGGTGGCTGTCCCTTGGGAGGACAGAACCTGAAGGAAGGATGTCATTTTGCCTTCTGATAGGAATGTGGTTTTCTTATTTAATGGTTGGTATCACTTTCACTTTTAGTAAAATCAAAAAATGCTGCAAGTCTGAAAGCAAGGTGCTTCTGTGAGAGTGTAATGTGTATGTGAGACAGGGAGGGTGCTTCTGTGTGTCAATGTGTGTGTGCAAGAGAGATGGAGCAATTTTTTGGCTGGCTTGTGGCTGTGAGATAGAACATGTGTGTGATTGAGAGCTTGTGTGTAAGTGAAATAGAGAGAGCATATATGTGATTGAAAGCCTTAGTGTAAGTAAGAGAGAGCGAGAACATTGTGTGATTGAGAGAGACTGGCCAGAGAGGTGATGTGTATATGTGTGAGACTGATCAGGGAGATGACTGGTATGTGTGTGTGTGTGTGTGTATGTGAGAGAGAGAGAGAGAGAGACTAGTTAGGGAGATGATTGGTGTGTGAGAGACAGAAATTGGTCTTGAGGGTATGACTGGTGAGTGTGTGCGTGTGTGTGTGTGTGAGAGAGAGAGATAGAGAAGAGATTGGTTGTGGTCCCTAAGGAAGAGGACCGTGAGGACAGCTTCAGCAACTATTGCTGCTTCTGGTGTGGCCTGCAAGGGAAAGGAGTAGGAGAAGTGCTGGAGAGGGTAAGTAAAGGTGTCTTTTTAAGTTCATTTTTCTTGATTGACTACCATTTTAATTATTGGGTAGTATGTGATGTGTCTGCTGTTTGAAATATTTTATTGGTGTTTGGTAAAGGTTTCAAAATTTGCTTGAGTCTTTAATTATTGGATATTCTATTCATCAGCTGTTTTGAAATTATTTTATTAGTATGATTTTATAATTATGATTTATATATCTTGATTTTATTGATTGTTTCATGAGGATTAGTGACATTTTTGTTTTTCCATTGTTGCACTGTATAGAGTCTGGCATGATACATTTTACAGTTTAGATTTTGTCTGTATATTTCTATTTATACTTTATGTGGCTTTATTCTGTATTTGGTGAGAGTTTGTGTTCTGCATGCAAAGACTGAGATGAAGCATTCTTTTAACATGTGGTTTCTCCATAGGAATCTATAGTAGCTTGGCCTATTCTGTTTTCCTGATAGGAGGTGTATTGATATTTTAGATTTTGGTGTAATATTTGTGGTATTCTTTTTCATAGGTGGGGTTGTTATTCTTTGAGTTTTGGCAAATAGTACTGTATTGATACGGGAGGACCATGCCGAAATATAGGGGTGTGTACATATATATGTAAATTATATATGTAAATTATATTGTATATGTAATTGGGTACCCATCGGCCAGTATGGAGAAAAATCCCCCGGGCCACTATTTTCCCTCAATCCGCCCCTGTATCTATATCTACATCCATATAGATATGGATGGCAGGATATAGATCTATAGAATTATATTTAAAGAAATATGTGCCTCATGTGGAGGCCTGATGTCCCTCTGTCAGCAGGGTGTCAATGTTCCAGAGGTGACACACTTCTCTATTCCTTCTCTTTCTCCTCACATAGTATTTCCCATTGCGACCTGCTGCAGGATACCATTGTGACAATGATGAGGCTCTACGAAGAGGTTGGGAAGAGCAGTGGTTGCAGTTCAGTGAAGTCATGCCTGGTGTAAATACCTGGCTCATGAGGCAACCTCCCTCTTTGATTCCAACCATTGTTTCAGGGCATCATTTTGTTTAATTGTATAGTTCCTCTTTTTGCCACCGTCATTCAGTTTGTATGGGAAGCTGTGGAGATTCAAGGTTCATTGGGAAGCATAGCCACAATCAAGCTATGGCAGTAGCATGATTGAGGGCAATGCATGGTCAGGCCATGCAGGCCCATTTACACAAGCTGGGCTTGAGGTTCATGGACCATGGGTTAGTCATGCAGCAGGTGTGCCTTTAGATCTGCATCATGGCAGCAGGGAGCCCCATGGTCCCTTGTCCTATTTCATCCAGCCACCAGTTGGGGTTCCTTCAGAACCCTGGAGTGTATAGCATCCAGTCCAGGTGATTTACTACTCTTCAGTTTGTCAATCAGGCCTACCACATCTTCTAGGTTCACCATGATTTGGTTCAGTCCATCTGAATCATTATCACCATGAAAACCTTTTCCGGAATGGGTATCTCCCCAACATCCTCTTCAATAACTAATTCAGTTAACTCATTCAGTTAACTCATTCAGTTATGCCACAGTTATACCCTTGTTAAATGTATCAAATGTTTAACTTTCTTCAGTTATGCTACAGTTATACCCTTGTTAAATGTAAACCGATCCGATATGGTTATTACTATGAAGGTCGGTATAAAAAAAGTGTTAAATAAATAAATAAAATAAACACCGAAGCAAAGAGATTGTTTAATCTTTCCATGATGACATTATCTTCTCTAAGTGCCCCTTTAACCCGTCAGTCATCTAACAGTTCAACTGATTCCCTCATAGGCTTTCTGCTTTGGATATATTTTAAAACATTTTTACTGTGATGTTTTGCCTTTACAGCCAACTTTTTTTCAAAATCTCTCTTAGCCTGTCTTATCAATGTCTTACATTTAACTTTCCAACACTTATGCATTATCCTACTTTCTTCTGTTGGATCCTTCTTCCAATTTTTGAATGAAGATCTTTTGGTTAAAATAGCTTCTTTCACCTTACCTTTTAACCATGCCGGTAATCATTTTGCCTTCCTTCCACCTTTCTTAATGTGTGGAATACATCTAGATTGTGCTTCTACGATGGTATTTTTTAACAATGTTCATGCCTCTTGCACACTTTTTACCTTTGTAGCTGCTCCATTCAGTTTTTTTCTAACTATTTTTCTCATTTTATCAAAGTTTCCATTTTGAAAATTTAGCATGAGAGCCGTGGATTCCTTACTGTCCCCCTTCCAGTCATTAATTCAAATTTGATCATATTATGATCACTATTGCCAAGCGGCCCCACCACTGTTACCTCTCTTACCTAAACTGTGCTTCAATGAAAATTGAATCTAAAATTGCTCACTCTCTCATCGGTTCATGAACAATTGCTCCATAAATCTGTCATTTATTCCATCCGGGAACTTCATCTCTCTAGCATGTCCCGATGATACATTTACCAGGTCAATATTGGGGTAATTGAAATCTCACAAAATAAACGTCGCATAGATTATAATTTTTTAGATTTTTTTTATGTGCATAGAATTTATCTGGAACAGTGGACTGCAGGAGCTCTAAAGTGTGTGAGCACATTCAATCGGAAGTTCAACAAAAAACCCAGAAGTATTTTTCGCCTACAAAGCACGACAGCGCTGGAGATAATAGCGCGGCGGCACAGGAGATAAAGGTCGGAAGCGCAGCGGCGCTCCGCACAAGTAAGGCAATTCCGTCTTAAATTTATTGCAAAGTAAAGCACGACAGCGCTGGAGATAATAGCGCGGCGGCACAGGAGATAAAGGTCGGAAGCGCAGCGGCGCTCCGCACAAGTAAGGCAATTCCGTCTTTGAATTTATTACAAAGGATTTTACTAATTATAAAAAAGATAAAAAAGAAGGAGTAAGAGAACATTTGAATAAAGAAGACAAAAGACATTTAATGGACCGATGATTAAATATGACCCTGTAAGGTTGAAAGTGTGGCTTACTGCCTAAAAAACCAAGGGTGTTATGATGGTCCACTGTTCCAGATAAATTCTATGCACATAAAAAAAATCTAAAAAATTATAATCTATGCGACGTTTATTTTGTGAGACAAGTGTAGTTCGTTGCACTTAATAATTAACTGTTCTTATATAGTGGTAATTGAAATCTCCCATTATTACTGCACTACCAATTTAGTTAGCTTCCCTAATTTCTCTGAGCATTTCACTATCTGTCCAGGTGGATGGTAGTATACTCCTATCACTATAATCTTCCGCAACACACAAGGGATTTATACTAGGGATGTGAATCGTTTTTCAACGATTAAAATTATCGTCCGATAATGTTAATATCGTCTTAAATCGTTATAGAACACGATACAATAGAAATTCTAACGATTTATCGTTAAAAATCGTTAAATCGTGTTAGTGCGCACTAACGGGAGTTAGTGCGCACTAACTCCCAGTTAGTGCGCACTAACTCGATTTAGTGCGCACTAACTGAAAATGATACAAATAAACACTTTCCAGGTCACTGAAGGTCAGTTAGGAATGAATATGTGTTCCTATTGGCTGGCTGCCCTCTTATCTATTGATGTTACCAAGGTTACCACTGAGGTGATGGTTGGGGGGATGGGAAATGGAACTGGAAACTAACGAACACCAACAGAAAATGAAACAAAGTGTTCACACTTCCCAGGTCAGTAAAGGTCACTTAGGAATGAATATGTATTCCTATTGGCTGGCTGTGCTCTTATCTATTGATGTTACCAAGGCTAACACTGAGGTAATGGTTGGGGGGATGTGAAATGGAAACAGTTGGAAGCTTGACAAAAAAAGTAATGTAATGATCAGCACTCACGTGACTAGAACTTGTTTGTTTATTATTTTTGTTAGCAGGCACCTGAAATGCTAGTGCATGTTGAATTTGCCAATCACTGTGCATTTTAGAAAGGTGGTCCTGGCTGGAACTGTACACAGTTCAAATATATGTAATTGATTGTTGGTAAGTGTAGATTTTAAGTGATTTTCCTGCACACAGTGCCCTAACCCTGGCACCAGGGGTGTTGTGATCTTCCTGCACACAGTGCCCTAACCCTGATACCAGTCTGAGACAGCTCCCTCCCTGCATTACTAGTGAGAGGCTGGCTTCACAGACAGGGGGGAGCTGCCTGACCCTCACTCCTGACTTCCCCCATGTCCCAGCTAGTGAATGGTGTGTGGGTGAGGGGGGGGGGGGGAGGATGGTGAAGTCTGAGACAGCTCCCTCCCTGCATTACTAGTGAGAGGCTGGCTTCACAGACAGGGGGGAGCTGCCTGACCCTCACTCCTGACTTCCCCCATGTCCCAGCTAGTGAATGGTGTGTGGGTGAGGGGGGGGGGGGGAGGATGGTGAAGTCTGAGACAGCTCCCTCCCTGCATTACTAGTGAGAGGCTGGCTTCACAGACAGGGGGGAGCTGCCGGACCCTCACTCCTGACTTCCCCCATGTCCCAGCTAGTGAATGGTGTGTGGGTGAGGGGGGGGGGGGGGGGGAGAGGATGGTGAAGTCTGAGACAGCTCCCTCCCTGCATTACTAGTGAGAGGCTGGCTTCACAGACAGGGGGGAGCTGCCTGACCCTCACTCCTGACTTCCCCCATGTCCCAGCTAGTGAATGGTGTGTGGGTGAGGGGGGGGGGGGGGGAGGATGGTGAAGTCTGAGACAGCTCCCTCCCTGCCTTACTAGTGAGAGGCTGGCTTCACAGACAGGGGGGAGCTGCCTGACCCTCACTCCTGACTTCCCCCATGTCCCAGCTAGTGAATGGTGTGTGGGTGAGGGGGGGGGGAGGATGGTGAAGTCTGAGACAGCTCCCTCCCTGCATTACTAGTGAGAGGCTGGCTTCACAGACAGGGGGGAGCTGCCTGACCCTCACTCCTGACTTCCCCCATGTCCCAGCTAGTGAATGGTGTGTGGGTGAGGGGGGGAGAGGATGGTGAAGTCTGAGACAGCTCCCTCCCTGCATTACTAGTGAGAGGCTGGCTTCACAGACAGGGGGGAGCTGCCTGACCCTCACTCCTGACTTCCCCCATGTCCCAGCTAGTGAATGGTGTGTGGGTGAGGGGGGGGGGGAGGATGGTGAAGTCTGAGACAGCTTCCTCCCTGCATTACTAGTGAGAGGCTGGCTTCACAGACAGGGGGGAGCTGCCTGACCCTCACTCCTGACTTCCCCCATGTCCCAGCTAGTGAATGGTGTGTGGGTGAGGGGGGGGGGGGGGGGGGAGGATGGTGAAGTCTGAGACAGCTCCCTCCCTGCATTACTAGTGAGAGGCTGGCTTCACAGACAGGGGGGAGCTGCCTGACCCTCACTCCTGACTTCCCCCACGTCCCAGCTAGTGAATGGTGTGTGGGTGAGGGGGGGGGGAGGAGGATGGTGAAGTCTGAGACAGCTCCCTCCCTGCATTACTAGTGAGAGGCTGGCTTCACAGACAGGGGGGAGCTGCCTGACCCTCACTCCTCCGGGGTGATCTTCCTGCACACAGTGCCCTATCCCTGATACCAGGGGTGTTGTGATCTTCCTGCATGCAGTGCCCTATCCCTATTAATACCAGGAGTGTTGTGATCTTCCTGCACGCAGTGCCCTATCCCTAATACCAGGGGTGTTGTGATCTTCCTGCATGCAGTGCCCTATCCCTGATACCGGGATGTGTGCAAGAAGATCCCAACACTCCCGGTATCAGGAATAGGGCACTGTGTGCAGGAAGATCACAATACCCCTGGTATCAGGGTTAGGGCACAAGTTCTAGTCACATTGACTGATCACATTACTTGTTTTGTCAAGCTACCAACTGTTTCCATTTCCCATCCCCCATATACTGTCAGTGGGAAGCTTGGTAAGATGAATAAATAAGAGGGCAGCCAATAGGAATACATATTCATTCCTAAACTGACCTTAACTGACCTGAAAAGTGTCAAATTGTATCATTTTCAGTTAGTGCGCACTAACTCCCGTTAGTGCGCACTAATCGGAAAAAAACGATTTTTAACGATTTTTTAACTAAAAAATCGTGCCTAACACGATTTTCTTGCCCTGCCACACGATTTCTATCGTTAAGACGATATGGAAAACGATTCACATCCCTAATTTATACCCCTAAAGATTTGATTGTGCATTTAGTCTCATGCGGGATGTTTATCCTGTTGGACTCTAAGCCATCTCAGACATAAAGCGCCACACCGCCTCCTGGGTGCTCCTCTCTGTCATTGAGATATCATTTGTATAGCACTGTCCCATTGGTTATCCTCTTTCCACCATGTCTCTGAGATGCCAATTAAGTCTATGTTATCATTTACTGCTATACATTCTAATTCTCCCATCTTACTTCTTAGTAGGGGTGTGCATTCGGATTGACCGCATTAGTAAAACGCAACTCATATTTTTTTTTAACTTAAAAAATTGATTCGACATAAACGATCGGATTTCCCACATATCCAACATAGATATGTTGGATATGTGGGAAATCGCGATTGTTGAGCCAAAATAAAAATATAAACCCCCTCACCCTCCTTAATCCCCCCCCCCCCCGACTTACCACAACTCCCTGGTGATGGAGCGAGGAGTGAGGACGCCATTTCTGCAATCCTTGGCGAGAAGCACGTGACGCCGGCGTCACTCGACAGTGACGTCGGCGCCACGTGATTCCCAGCGAGTTCGCGCCGGACGGCTCGTTCGGCCCAAAAAGAACTTTTGGCCAGCTTGGGGGGGCCTCCTGACCCCCCCAAGCTGGCCAAAAGTTATTTTTGGGCCGAACGAGCCGTCCGGCGCGAACTCGCGGGGAATCACGTGACGCCGGCGTCACTCGACGTGCCGCCGACGTCACATGCTTCTCGCCAAGGATTGCAGAAATGACGTCCTCACTCCTCGCTCGATCACCAGGGAGTTGTGGTAAGTCTGGGGGGGGGACTAAGGAGGGTGAGGGGGTTTAAATTTTTTTTTTGCACATATGTACATATACCCAACTCATTGGATTTTTTTTATGTCCATATTGGCCGCAAGTGGGACCCCCTTTCGGACATAAGAAATATGAACATAAAATTTTGCTCTGCACATCCCTGCTTCTTAGACTTCTTGCATGAGCATACAAACATTTCAAAGTTTGTTTTTTGTTTGTATTTTCATTCTGCTTTTTAATTGATAAGGACAAGTTAGAATTTTTTAGCTCAGGTGAGTTTTTAGTTACAGGCACTTGGACTACTTTTCTTATTATTGGAACCTCACTGTTGGGATGCCCTAATGCTAATGCATCATTAGTATCCTTTGAAGATACCTCCTCTGAACCATGCACTGCTGAGTGACTGTCGGCTTTCCCCTTTGTTCTAGTTTAAAAGCTGCTCTATCTCCTTTTTAAAGGTTAGCGCCAGCAGTCTGGTTCCACCCTGTGTTGTCTTGAGTTTCCACTGACAAAATTTCAAAGTTACAAGTTACGCTATGTCAGGCACTGAAGACAAAGAAACATACCCTGTACTCCATATAAACCATTGTAAGCACATTAAATTTCTTATGTAGAGTGATTCCAATGGGGCAGGTCTTTCTGAGAAAGAAAGCCACTGCAACAGTAGACATCAGCTAACTGCATCACTTCCTCAGGGTGTTGAGGGCCACACATGCTGACTTCTCAGTATGATCATCCTTCCTAGGCAAATTCAGTGGTCTATCTGGTAAGGACTCACACTTTACAGCTGAGAGCTGGACATACACTCTGATGCTTTAGGAATGTGGGGCTTTGGGATTTACTGCCAAGAGGTAAGGTGCACCATAAACTGGCCAGCTACCTGGATTGGGTTGACTCGAAATATTACATTCTTAGAATTCTTTCCCATCCTGATAGCCCTGTTCCTGTGGAACAAAACATTTCTGAACAAGCATATAATTTTCTGATGTGACAATCAAACAGTGGTGCAAGTCTTAAACAGGCAGTCTTCAAAATACCACAGAGTTGAACTATAAAGGGAGGTGCTCTTTGCAGCCTTGCACATTAATATCACAATCGGAGCATGCCACGTTCCGGGGGTTAGTAATGGCATTGCAGATTCCTTATCTCATGCTTAGTGGGATTTACTTAGTAAGCAGGTACTGACAGTGTATTAATCAAGCACTCCAGAACTGAATCATTTGTGGACGTTTGTCTTCAACTACCATGGATCTACTGCAGGGATGCAATGCTCCAGCTACCTGGTCAGTCTACTGCACAAGCTACAAGCATATGAGGTGATTCTTAACCCAACACAGCTGGGTTGCAGGGACGGTACCGAATGACCTGATACATTTCATCAGCCAAGGACATGGGCATTATTAGGGGCTCCATGTTCAATATACTTAGCTAGTGTGGCCTTCTTTACAAAGGTGCATGGATGGGGAGATCTCATCAAGTCCTTTCTGTTAAAGATGTCAGCAGACTGAGCAAGAAAGGATGGATTTATGAATGACTTATGTCTTCCAATTACACATGACCTATTGGTGAACTTGTGGGTACTGGTGTTATCCATATGCACATTGGAGTTCAAAACTAATTTCTTTCACCCCATGTTTTCCCTGGCCTTCTTCAGTCCATTATGCATGAGTGAGCACATGGCCTCAGCCAAGAATTACATATGGGTTGTAGTGGCATTCTTCTGTGGAATGTGACATACACAAGTCAAGCAATCTATATACGGATATACAGTGCCAGTAAAGATCATGGAGAAATACTTAGCCATTCTGTCTTCCAATAGAGTACATTTGCTAGTGCAAGTTAATCGGATTCTGTTAGTCAGATACCAGTTCTCTGCTATGCTCAGACTAGCAGGGACCAAGATGGGCATGGATGCCAGAAAGTTTACTACACACTTCTTCAGAACTGGAGTGACAACTAATGCAATGAAGGTAGGCTTACAGATAAATACCATACAACAGATAGGAAGATGGAGGTCTTCGGCGATCTTTACTAATGTTAGGCTGGATTGCATGAGTGCAGCCACTAACAACACTTAACTATTGTTGCAGATTCATACCAGGTTCAACAGACAGCATGGATTAATAGTCATTCTTTCATTTATTGAGCAGCTAAGAGAGCCCGCGTTCACTCCCATGGACCATATTAGGATGGGCACCTCACAGTCTTGGCTTGACAATGAGTAAGCGGAGTATCCCCTGTGAGCAACCATTACACCTTCTGAGAGATTTGTCTACCACCCCCACTGGCCTTTTGAGCAAACAATAAAGATGTTTAATAGTTACCTTCCAAATTGGCTTCCTGGTTCTCACAGACTCATATTTTATGGTACTATATCATACCTTGCCTGAAATCGGGTGATTTGAAGCTGTGGAGGAGGAGTGAAAGAAGCTGAACCATTAGATTGGTGTGCAGACTCACAGGTTCAGAGATTGACAAATTAGGCATGTGTGGCATATGTCCAATGTGAGGGCATGTACCGGCCCTACAAAATAGATTTCTTGGATATTGGCTAAGACCTATTTAATAATGCACTATAGAAGCTCTGGAGGGCCTATTGTTTTGCATGGGTTTCGGCTCCAGCTAATTGGTGGTTGGGGGCATGAGGCAAGGGCATACCCAACCTCATGCTATGGTGCTTACCCAAACCAATAAGGGGGGGGGGGGGGGGTTTGTATGTAGTGCAGGTGTGCATCACGGTCTAAGGCAGTGATAGGCTGGTGCCTTTATGGCAACTGACAAGTTATCATTAGGCCTCAGAAAATGAGGCCCCCATGCTTGGAGATAAGGCTGGATTAAGATGCTGTTTTGCTTGGTAGACAGCAGATAGCTGAGGTGGGGTCCAGCCCAATTGACTTTTGCCATCTCGGCTCAGGTACAGGTCATTTTACAGTAATATGTTGTTTAATAAAGCTGCAGTCTTTTGCATCCAGTTTACATGTTCATGTCCTACTCCATTGCTGTGTGTGTGTTACATGCTAGTGTCTCATGTCACTGCTGTTTGTGTGGAGTGCAGCTGGTCTGATGCTCCTATCAGTGCTGCTACTGTTAATATGAGGGCTCATGCTCAATGCTCAGAGACCCCCTGTTACTGGGCCTTCTGTGTCTGTTGCCAGCAGTGCATGGCATTCTGGTGGTGACTCACTTCTCTGTCCCTTCTCCCTCTCCTCCCTTGCTGCTTGCCATTGGATATCGGTGCAGCGATGATGTCGCTTCAGAGGAGGGCGGGAAAGGAGCAGGGAAGGCAGCTCAGTGACATCACTACCGCTTTAAATACCTGCTCTTGTGGCAACCTCCCTCTTTGATTTGGGCCATCATTTCCCATCTTCCACCCTAGTATTCATCTTTCAGGTGGGGCAGGGTTTTTTTAAAGATTAATGCCTGTCTTATGCATTAAAAGTTGTGGTAGGCATGGTGTTTTTGGTATATACCATTTGGGTATGTATGAGTTTGCTGTTCTTATATATCATTAGATAATTTGAAATGTTTGTTGCTTCCTGTTTTGTAGATATCATATTAATATTACAGAGACTGGACTATGTTATTCAGGGAGATGAATCTGAAAGTACTTACTAACTTTACTGTTGTAGCTGGGGGGCGGGTGGTGCTAGTGTGCTTCACGGTTTACATCAGTGATAAGCTGGTGCCTTCAAGGGAAATGGTAAATCATCATTACGCCTTGGGAACTGAGACCCCTTTGCTTGGGGATAAGGTGAGTAGGCCGGGCTAAGTTGTTGACTTGCTTGGAACATGGCAAGTGGCGGAGATGGTATGTAGCCCAGTTTGCTATTAACATTTCAGCTCAGGTACAGGTCATTTTATAATAATATGTTGTTTAATAGAGCTGCAGCCTTTTATATCCAGTTTACATGTTCATGTCTTACTTCCATTGCTGTGTGTACATTACATGCTGTGGTCTCAAGTCACTGCTGTGTGTGTGGAGCAGACGCTCCAGTCATGGCTGCTTGCATTATACTTAATGAAGTTCAAATACTAAAATACCAATGAAAAATTTCAGCAATACACATTTACCAATACATCAATCCTTTTACCGTGGCTGGGGGTGATAGTTAGTCCAGGTTCTTACTCAGGTAACTGAGGAGATGCTTAAGTAAGAATTTTGAAATGTAATCTCTTAAAACATAATTTTACCCTGAAGGGTAGAGGGTCACATGTGGGAAATAACAGACCTGCATGTTAAAAGATTTTGAGACGAACCCAGTCCAAAGATCAAAAGTGTACTGTCCTTGAAATCTGTAGATATGTTTTCACTTAGGGGCAGATCTTAAAACCTGCGCGTGGGCGTAGATTTGTTTGCGCTACCTGGCACGAACAAATCTACGCCCAATTTTATAACATGCGCGTACAGCCGCGCACATGTTATAAAATCCAGGGTCGGCGTGCGCAAGGGGGTGCACAATTGTGCAACTTGCGCACGCTGAGCCGCGCAACCTTCCTCCGTTCCCTCCACCTCCCCCCATCTTCCCCTCCCTTCCCCTACCTAACCCACCTCCCCAGCCCTACCTAAAACCCCAACTTACCTTTGTCGGGTAAGTTGCGCCTGCCTCCTGGCAGGCCCGCGATCCCGGGCACAGCGGCAAATGGCCGCTGTGCCTGGAGGCTCAGGCCACGCCCCTGCTCTGCTCCCGATCGGCCCCGCCCCTTTTTGCAAGCCCGGGACATACGCGCAGCCCGGGGCTTGCGCACGCCACCGAGCCTATGCAAAATAGGCTCGGCACGCGCAGAAGGGGTTTTAAAGGGTTTCGCGCATATATTACGCACGTAACCCTTTTAAAATCTTCCCCTTAGGTTTTTAGCCCTTTCAGTTGTACCTTGGAAAAGCACAGAAAGTGTATTCCTTAGTAATTATTCATTTGCTTGCATTTGCTTTCTCAGATTTTTGTTTAAACCTGTTCATTTTTGTTCTGTGCTTGTACGTTTTCTTTGTGTCTTTAGATAATTGGTTATTTTTCTTCTTGAGGAATAATGATCTGTAAGTATGAATAGTTCGGTTGAGTATAAAGCAAAATGTTGCATTTCATACCTGTGGGTAGTGGTATATCCTGAACACATTGAATAGCTGTGCTGACCACTCAGATGGAAGGCCTTCAATGACAGCAGCCAGCAGGCCAGTTCTTCCACATCGGTAATTAGGGATTTTAAGGTCCCATTCAGAATAGAGATCCATGGCAGCGGCAAATATTAGGAATGGATGGTTCAAAGGCTCATAAAGGTGACACCCCAGCGTGATGTTGGGTAAGATTTTGGGGTTATTGTTGATCTCCAACAGAGCGGAAAGAAAGGCCAGGTAGTTATAATAATTTGATACATAATTGCTGCAATAGAATTAATAAACTAATTAACATCTTAATGGAAAACTGTATTGATATGGTCAATCAGAGATATTGCAAGGGGTAAGCAACTCCAGACCTGGAGTATTATAAACAGGTCTGGTTTTCAGGGCACCCCCAAGGAATACGCATAAATTATACTTGCCTGCCATGGAGCCAGTGCATGCAAGTATATCTCATGCGTATTCATTATGGATATCCTGAAAATCAGACCTGTTTGAGGCACTCGAGGACAGGAGTGGCCTACCCATAGGATATACCTTCAGAAGCATTTATGTGCATACCAGCAGAGCACCTAAATGTGGAGTATATTCATGAACATGGAACCAGAAGGCCACCTGACAAATTGTTGAAAAATTATGTGGATCATCTGTACAGAACGAGAGCTAAGTATAGTGCTCAAGAAAGTAAGCGGTGAAGAGAGACAAGCACATCTAATTTTTCAAACCTAACATTTATCTGTGTTAAGCTTTCTTCACTAACTTTCCTTATTGAAATAATGGATTGATGTTGCCCTATATGTTCAGATATTATGTGACCTGTATGTGGAAAGTAATGTATTTCATTCAAACCACATTTAAATCAGATTTTACAAGTACAAATGTGTCTTAAGAGTTCCAGTCATTTTACCCCACACTCACTTATTATTTAGAAGGTGTTCACCTAATGTCTTTCAGCTTTCCTCCATTTCAGCAAATAGCTCTCCTGTTTCTGGTTCATGTCAGTTATAGTCTTCTTGATTTTAACTAAAAACAAACAAACCAGGATTGGGGTGCCCAACTCAATAACCCAATACTTTTTCACATAAGCCAAGCATTATGGGGCAGATTTTAAAACCTGCGCGTGGGTGCAGATTTGTTCGCGCAACCCAGCAAGATAGGCTTGGCGCGCGCAGGGGGAGGCAGGGGTAAGTTTTTGGGGGTTGCACGCGTATCTTACGCGCGCAACCCTTTGAAAATCTACCCCTATCTGAATAGTGTGTAGGAACACTATATACGAAAGGAATCAGAAACTCTGGACTCTGATGCTGAATGCCATGTCTTGTCTATTGGTATTAATCACTTATCCAGTAGTAAGCAATTATTAGTAAGTGATCGACAGCGATGGGCAAGCCATGACATCCGGCAACAGAGCCCTGGGTATCTGATATCTCTTGTACAAAGTTACTCTACACTCTATTTTGATATTGCTTGGTTTGAAAAAGAAGCATGCTATTGAGCTGGTCAGCCCCTTTCATTTTTCCAGGGCTTTTGATTTGTGAGTGACCTTTATATTTTTGTGTCCTTTTTTAGTTTAACCAAAAAGCCTTTCCCTGTACGTACCCGGATCAGTCCAGACAGTGGGTTATGTCCCCCTTCCAGCAGGTGGAGTCAGAGCAAAACTCAAAGGCTGACCTCTTGTAAGCTGGAGCGCCCTCTCTGTCACTTCAGTATTTCTCTGACTCCAGCAGGTAAAAGGCAGCAGTCCCTTCGGTCGTCTATCTAGCTTACAAAGGGGAACTTTTCTATTTTCCTTCTTATTTCTCTTGAAGTATTTCTTTCTTGGATGGATCTATTTAATTAAAAAAAAAAAAAGAGAACTTTCTAACAAATTTTACTCTCAGCACATTCTCAGAGATTCATTCCCTCAGTTCTAGGCTCCAACTTGCAAGCGGAGCCAGTGGTTCTTTTCTTTTCTTTCTGGGGGTAAGTGATGTTCCTTTTTATTACTTTCAGGTTCAATTTTTTCTTCTGGAGTGAGTTCAAGGGCTCAGGGGTGCACGCTGGTGGTCCAGTCCCCCCCCCCCCCCCACTCAACGACATAGTGCCCTGCCCTGAGAGGTCGTTGCCTCGGGGCAGTGTTTCCAGAGAAGCGTTATTCCTCCGGTTTTTCAGGCTTCTAAGCCTTGTTGTTGCTCTGCTAGAGGACGCCTGCTTCCCGCTCTAGTCAGCCTGCAGTCGGCGGCTCTGCTGAACAGCCATGCAGCACCTGTCTTGTAGATGCGCCTGTGGAGAGCATTCGCGTGAGATGTCTCCCTGGCAGGGAGGGTTCCTCATGAGTGGCTGGGAGGCTTCATTTATGCTAGCAGGCGTGTCTCGCAGTGAGGCCGGCCCCGTTGCCGCCCAGCACGGGAACGGTGACCATTTTGGATTCCCTGCCACCAGCTCCCATGCAGCCAGGCCCTGACTCGGACCTCGATTTTCCACCAGACCTCTCTTCAGTGACTCCCCCGGACCTGGAGCCACAGACTCCTTCAGCTCAGCCAAGGGAACCCCCCCTCCCCTGACATTTGCTCTGTCGGTTCCTCCCCCTGGTCCTTTTTCCACTGATTTCATTTTATTGTTACAAAGTGCATACGAAGATAGTCACAGCACCACTACTGACTGGTTAATCAGCACCACTTCATTAGCTAACGAACTAAATCCGCTAAAAACAGCTCGCTTTAAAGAACAAAAGCCAAATAATTCGTGGTATAGTGATCAAATCAAAGAAGTTAAATGGATACTTAGAAAAAAGGAAAAAGAATGGAAAAATAACAAAACTACTGAGAATTTAACAAAATACAGAAAACAACTAGCATAATACAAAAAAACAATTTTAGATACCAAAAAGAAATACTACAGTGAAAAAATAGAAAAATTCACAAATAACCCCAGAACCCTATTTAACATAGTAAAGAACCTAACAAATGATAACACAAACAATCACTTGTCCCTACAAGAAAATCAATGCAATGATGTAGCACAATTCTTTAAAGACAAAATTGAGAACCTAAGAAAAAAAACCCCAACACTATGAAACAAGAAATTAAGATGCCCACTCGAGATGGTCAGAATTTGACGAAGCATCACATTCTGAAGTCGAGAAAATGATCAATCAACTGAACCCAGCTACTCACGCTATTGACACCATACCCATGTTAGAACTAAAAAAACTAGCCAACACTATAACCCCAACACTAACTAAAATCATCAACCTCTCAATAGATGAAGGAGTAATATCAGACACCTTGAAAGGAGCCATAATCAAACCAATTATCAAGAAAAAGAACCTCGACCTACTAAATCTCAGCAACTATAGACCAGTCTCCAACCTACCCCTAATAGCCAAACTAATCGAAAAAACAGTACAAAAACAACTATCAAACCACCTCGAAAATAACAACATCCTATACCCACCTCAGGACAGATTCCGCAAACATTACAGCACAGAAACATTGCTATTAGCTCTATCAGATAATATCTTAAGAGGATTTGATACAGGAACACATTACATCCTGGTTCTATTAGATCTCTCATAAGCACATAAGAAATTGCCATACTGGGTCAGACCAAGGGTCCATCAAGCCCAGCGTCCTGTTTCCAACAGAGGCCAAAACCAGGCCATAAGAACCTGGTAATTACCCAAACACTAAGAAGAACCCATGCTACTGATGCAATTAATAGCAGTGGCTGTTACCTAAGTAAAATTGATTAATAGCCATTAATGGACTTCTCCTCCAAGAACTTATCCAAAACTTTTTTGAATCCAGCTACACTAACTGCACTAACCACATCTTCTGGTAACAAATTCCAGAGCTTTTTTGTGCGCTGAGTGAAAAAGAATTTTCTCCGATTAGTCTTAAATGTGCTACTTGCTAATTTCATGGAATGCCCCCCTAGTCCTTCTATTATTCGAAAGTGTAAATAATTGAGTCACATCAACTCGTTCAAGACCTCTCATGATCTTAAGGACCTCTATCATATCCACCCTCAGCCATCTCTTCTCCAAGCTGAACAGCCCTAAACTCTTCAGCCTTTCCTCATAGGGGAGCTGTTCCATCCCCTTTATCATTTTGGTTGCCCTTCTCTGTACCTTCTCCATCGCAACTATATCTTTTTTTGAGATGCGGCAACCAGAATTGTACACAGTATTCAAGGTGCGGTCTCACCATGGAGCGATACAGAGGCATTATTACATTTTACGTTCTATAACCATTCCCTTCCTAATAATTTCCTAATAATCTGCAGCATTTGACACCGTCAATCACAGAATTCTAATCGATAGACTAAAGGAAATAGGACTCACTAATAAATGGTTTCACTCATACCTAAACAATAGATGTTTCCAGGTACAAATAAAAAATGCACTCTCAGAAAAAGTCACACTGCAAACCGGTGTCCCACAGGGATCAGCCCTTTCGGCAACATTCTTTAACATTTATCTCCTCCCAGTCTGCCACCTACTAGCAGGACTCGGAATCATTCATTTCATATACGCTGATGATATGCAACTATTATTACCCATTGTAAACACCATTGAAGAAACAATGAAAGTAGCTAATATGTATCTTGAAATAATCAGACAACTAAACCAGATGGAATTAATAATTAACATCGACAAAACCGAGTTCTTACACCTTGAACGAAAAAACACTCACCATATACAACCAACACTCATAACCAATAAAATTCAAGACATTGAGTTTGCAATAAAAACAAGAAACCTAGGAGTAATAGTTGACCCTGAACTAAACATGAAACAACACATCTCACAGAAAATAAAGGAAGGATACGCAAAACTTATGATCCTGAGGAGACTAAAACCCCTTTTAACAACAAACAATTTTTGCACTGTTCTACAAGCAATGATATTCGCAAGCACAGATTACTGTAACTCCCTGCTATTAGGACTACCTCAATCTACAATACGGTCGCAGCAAATACTGCAAAATTCCGCTGCTAGAATTTTGACTGGCAAAAAAAGAAATGACCACATTACAGGAACACTTGCTGAACTTCATTGGCTTCCAATAGAACAAAGAATACAATATAAGGCATTATGTATAATACATAAACTAATCCACGATGAAAAAGCCGACCGGCTTAACACAGCACTACACATCCATATTCGACAGAGAAACCTGAGATCTGCCAAAAAAGGCCCTTCTAACCATCCCCTCTATCAAATCAGCACGTCTCATGCAAGTACGGGAAAGAGCACTGTCACTGACTGGTCCCGTACTATGGAACACCATGCCACTAGAAATAAGACTGCAGAGTAACTTGAAAATTTTCAAAACAAATCTGAAAACCTGGCTATTCAAACAAGTGTTCTATAAAGACAAAGAGAACGAGAAAAACAGATGAGGAATAAAGGCCCACCAAAGTCAGAAGCTGTTATTTTAAACTAACAATGCATTGTAATGGTAAAACCAAACCGCCTAAATGTTCCCAGCAATCAAGCTTAACATACACACTTAGTTTATAATTATGAATTGTTACCGTACAATGATGGCACTCAAGCAAGTTGTAATCTATACCACACATATGTTTATTGTTGTGCCCTTATGTAAACCGTTGTGATGGTTAGCCAACTTAACGACGGTATAGAAAAGTTTTTAAATAAATAAATAAATAAATAAATAAATAAATAAATAAAATTTGGCCAGCATGAGCCACCATCAGGGCTCTGCTGCGGGGCCTCTACCTCCCAAAGTAATTTGTTAGTCAGATCCAGGCTGGGGTCAGCTTTCTGGATCCCAGGATGATGTGGGGATCTCTCACCCGGGGGATATGCTATGAGCAAGATGATCCAGGCATGGATTACTTTTTTTCTCCCGTGCAGGTGGAAGGGGATGACCCAAGGGTCCTGCATCTCAAAGGGATGAGTTGGACCCCCTGATTCCTCATGTCCTAGCCAAGCTGGACATAGATACCCCACTGGACCCTCCTGCTCCTATGCATCATCCCAAAGGGCGACCCACTCCTCGCTGGTCTGCGCCCAAGTTCTCAAACTTTCCCTTTCCATCCAATGCTACTGCAACTGTTGACTAGAGAATGGGATTTGCCGGAGTATTCTCTCAAGGTGGGCAAAGCTATGGATAGGATAAGCTATACCCTCTACCTGAAGAGTACCTGGAGCTCCTGAGGGACCCTAAAGTGGACGTGTCTGTGTTGGCGGTTATGAAACGCACCATGATTCTGGTTACTGGCGGAACGGCCATAAAGGATCTGCAGGACCGTAAATTGGAAGTCTACCTCAAACGGATTTTTGAGGTGTCTGCTCTGGGGGTTCAGGCTGCCATCTGCAGCTCTCTCATGCAGCGAGTAGGGTTTCATTGGCTACAGCAACTGCTCAGTGCCCAAGTTTTTCTGCCCAAGGAAGCTCAGCAGGCTGAGCGCCTGGAGGCAGTCACGGCGTATGGGGCGGACGCTCTTTATGACCTCCTCCGGGTCCTTTCCAGGTCCATGGTGTCAGTGGTCTCAGCCAGGCAGCTCCTTTGGCTTCACAACTGACTCATTTGATGACTTGGTATTTAAACAGGCATAAGCCTCGGCATCAGTTCCTCTATTTAAAAACTTTTTTAAATATATCCGAAGCAGAAAGCCTGTGAGGGAGTCACTTGGACCGTTAGATGATCGAGGAGTTAAAGGGGCACTTAGAGAAGATAAGGCCATCGCGGAAAGATTAAATGATTTCTTTGCTTCGGTGTTTACTGAAGAGGATGTTAGGGAGGTACTCGTAATGGAGAAGGTTTTCATGGGTAATGATTCAGATGGACTGAATCAAATCATGGTGAACCTAGAAGATGTGGTAGGCCTGATTGACAAACTGAAGAGTAGTAAATCACCTAGACCAGATGGTATACACCCCAGAGTTCTGAAGGAACTAAAAAAATGAAATTTCAGACCTATTAGTAAAAATTTGTAACATCATTAAAATCATCCATTGTTCTCAAATAGAATCTGTTGTGAAAGAAAATACTGGAAAAATAAATGTGATAGAAAAACAAGTAGTACAACTGCATGATGTACAAGAGAAAATAATGCAAGGAGAAATAACAAATAATAGGAAAATTGAACTCCTCGAGAATGAGATTAGATATAAAAATTTAAGGATTGTAAATTTCCCTTCTGTGAAGATGCATCTTCCCCTAGATATTTTTAAGAAATATATTATGGAAATTTTGTTATTTCCCAATGAAGCTATACCTCCAATAGCGAAAATATATTTTGTGAACTTGGGGAAGAAACAAACACCAATATTAGCATCACAGGAAAAAAATAATCAAAATCAAATTCATATAGAGAATGGGAATTTAACTGACTTTTTGGAACAGTCAATGGAGACTCAGATAGAATTTAGAGGAACATTACTAGTCACCTTTTTATTTCCATCAGACAGAGATTCATTTCTCAAACATTTTCTACGTAACAGATCAAAAATCTTTCTAGGCGAGAAAATATGGGTATATCCCGATATTGCTAGAGAAACTCAGACTCGCAGGAAAAAATTCCTTACAATGCACCAAGAAGTAAGAGATCTTGGTGCAGAGTTTGTAGTAAGGTATCCAAGCAAATGTATTGTTAAACTGAACAATAATAGGTTCATATTTTTTTAACCAATCCAACTGAGATCTTCCATCAATGCAAGGGTTCCTGTGGTTGCAGATTCCCTCCCCAAATCTGGAGAAGTAAAATAAAAAGTTTGCTATTTTTCCTGATACTACTATTATATATAATGTGCTCTATTAAAATCCGGTTAGGTATCACATTGCCTTTTACAAGTCAGTCAGCATATAGAATTTCTTATCTTGCAATTGTTATTTGAATTGTTATTTGATTTAGTAGAATCTGTTGTTTTATTTGCTAGAGCTCATGTACGATAGGAAATACTCTGATTTGTCTGGTTCATTGATAATGTTATATTGTCTATGTAAATGAAAAATTCAATAAATAAATAAATAATAAAAAAAAAAATCATCCATTGTACCTGAAGACTGGAGGATAGCAAATGTAACCCCAATATTTAAAAAGGGCTCCAGGGGCAATCCAGGAAACTACAGACCGATTAGCCTGACTTCAGTGCTAGGAAAAATAGTGGAAAGTGTTCTAAACATCAAAATCACAGAACATATAGAAAGACATGGTTTAATGGAACAAGGTCAGCATGGCTTTACCCAGGGCAAGTCTTGCCTCACAAATCTGCTTCACCTTTTTGAAGGAGTTAATAAACATGTGGATAAAGGTGAACCGGTAGATATAGTATACTTGGATTTTCAAAAGGCGTTTGACAAAGTTCCTCATGAGAGGCTTCTTGGAAAAGTAAAAAGTCATGGGATAGGTGGTGATGTCCTTTCGTGGATTGCAAACTGGCTAAAAGACAGGAAACAGAGAGTAGGATTAAATGGGCAATTTTCTCAGTGGAAGGGAGTGGACAGTGGAGTGCCTCAGGGATCTGTATTGGGACCCTTACTTTTCAATATATTTATAAATGATCTGGAAAGAAATACGACGAGTGAGATAATCAAATTTGCAGATGACACAAAATTGTTCAGAGTAGTTAAATCACAAGCAGATTGTGATAAATTGCAGGAAGACCTTGTGAGACTGGAAAATTGGGCATCCAAATGACAGATGAAATTTAATGTGGATAAGTGCAAGGTGATGCATATAGGGAAAAATAACCCATGCTATAAGAACATAAGAAAATGCCATACTGGGTCAGACCAAGGGTCCATCAAGCCCAGCATCCTGTTTCCAACAGTGGCCAATCAAGGCCATAAGAACCTGGCAAGTACCCAAAAACTAAGTCCATTCCATGTTACCATTGCTAATGGCAGTGGCTATTCTCTAAGTGAACTTAATAGCAGGTAATGGACTTCTCCTCCAAGAACGTATCCAATCCTTTTTTAAACACAGCTATACTAACTGCACTAACCACATTCGCTGGCAACAAATTCCAGAGTTTAATTGTGCGTTGAGTAAAAAATAACTTTCTCCGATTAGTTTTAAATGTGCCCCATGCTTACTTCATGGAGTGCCCCCTAGTCTTTCTACTATCCGAAAGAGTAAATAACCGATTCACATCTACCCGTTCTAGACCTCTCATGATTTTAAACACCTCTATCATATCCCCCCTCAGTCGTCTCTTCTCCAAGCTGAAAAGTCCTAACCTCTTTAGTCTTTCCTCATAGGGGAGTTGTTCCATTCCCCTTATCATTTTGGTAGCCCTTCTCTGTACCTTCTCCATCGCAATTATATCTTTTTTGAGATGCGGCGACCAGAATTGTACACAGTATTCAAGGTGCGGTCTCACCATGGAGCGATACAGAGACATTATGACATTTTCCGTTTTATTCACCATTACTTTTCTAATAATTCCCAACATTCTGTTTGCTTTTTTGACTGCCGCAGCACACTGCACCGACGATTTCAGTGTGTTATCCACTATGACACCTAGATCTCTTTCTTGGGTTGTAGCACCTAATATGGATCCCAACATTGTGTAATTATAGCACGGGTTATTTTTCCCTATATGCATGACCTTGCACTTATCCACATTAAATTTCATCTGCCATTTGGATGCCCAATTTTCCAGTCTCAGAAGGTCTTCCTGCAATTTATCACAATCTGCTTGTGATTTAACTACTCTGAACAATTTTGTGTCATCTGCAAATTTGATTATCTCACTCGTCGTATTTCTTTCCAAATCATTTATAAATATATTGAACAGTAAGGGTCCCAATACAGATCCCTGAGGCACTCCACTGTCCACTCCCTTCCACTGAGAAAATTGCCCATTTAATCCTATAATTACACAATGTTGGGTTCAATATTAGGTGCTACAACCCAAGAAAGAGATCTAGGTGTCATAGTGGATAACACATTGAAATCGTCGGTACAGTGTGCTGCGGCAGTCAAAAAAGCAAACAGAATGTTGGGAATTATTAGAAAGGGAATGGTGAATAAAACGGAAAATGTCATAATGCCTCTGTATCGTTCCATGGTGAGATCGCACCTTGAATACTGTGTACAATTCTGGTTGCCGCATCTCAAAAAAGATATAATTGCGATGGAGAAGGTACAGAGAAGGGCTACCAAAATGATAAGGGGAATGGAACAACTCCCCTATGAGGAAAGACTAAAGAGGTTAGGACTTTTCAGCTTGGAGAATAGACGACTGAGGGGGGATATGATAGAGGTGTTTAAAATCATGAGATGTCTAGAACGGGTAGATGTGAATCGGTTATTTACTCTTTCGAATAGTAGAAAGACTAGGGGACACTCCATGAAGTTAGCATGGGGCACATTTAAAACTAATCGGAGAAAGTTCTTTTTTACTCAACGCACAATTAAACTCTGGAATTTGTTGCCAGAGGATGTGGTTAGTGCAGTTAGTATAGCTGTGTTTAAAAAAGGATTGGATAAATTCTTGGAGGAGAAGTCCATCACCTGCTATTAAGTTCACTTAGGGGCGGATTTTCAGAGCCCTGCTCGCCTAAATCCGCCCAAAACCGGGCGGATTTAGGCGAGCAGGGCCCTGCGCGCCGGTGAGCCAATTTTACATAGGCCTACCGGCGCACGCAGAACCCCGGGACTCGCGTAAGTCCCGGGGTTTTCGGAGGGGGGCGTGTCGGGGGCGGCTCGAACCGCGCGGCGTTTTCGGGGCGTGTCGGGAGCGTTCTGGGGGCGGGCCCGGGGGCGTGGCTGCGGCCCGGGTGCGTGGCCGCACCCTCCGGACCCGCCCCCAGATCGTGTCCCGACACGCCCCAAAAACGCCACGCGGTTCGGGCCCGCCCCCCGACACGCCCCCCTCCGAAAACCCCAAGACTTACGCGAGTCCCGGGGTTCTGCGCGCGCCGGTAGGCCTATGTAAAATAGGCTCACCGGCGAGCAGGGCTCTGAAAATCCGCCCCTAAGTGAAGTCCCCTAAGTGAAGTCCCCTAACAAAGGTAAGGGGGGGGTTTAGACAGGGCCGGGCGGGTGGGTTAGGTAGGGGAATGGAGGGGAAGGTGAGGGGAGGGCAAAGGAAAGTTCCCTCCTAGGCCGCTCCGATTTCGGAGCGGCCTCGGAGGGAACGGGGGTAGGCTGCGCGGCTCGGCGCGCGCCGGCTATACGAAATCGATAGCCTTGCGCGCGCCGATCCAGGATTTTAGCGGATACGCGCGACTACGCGCGTATCTACTAAAATCCCGCGTACTTTTGCTGGCACCTGAGGCGCCAGCAAAAGTACACGAACGCGCGCGTGTTTGAAAATCTACCCCTCAGAGGATAGCCACTGCCATTAGCAATGGTTACATGGAATAGACTTAGTTTTTGGGTACTTGCCAGGTTCTTATGGCCTGGATTGGCCACTGTTGGAAACAGGATGCTGGGCTTGATGGACCCTTGGTCTGACCCAGTATGGCATTTTCTTATGTTCTTATGTTCTTATGTTCCTAGTGAAGAGACATTGAGACGCTATGTCCACTCCAAAATGGTAGCCTGGTTATATTCAGATAAGTACTTTTCTATTTTTCATGATAAATGATTTTTTATTAATATTGACAATGTTGCTTCTAGGTAGAATTGGTGACTCTTTAAATTCAATATATCTGCATGCCTCTGAAGAATCTATACAGCGAAACATGGGCCGTGTTCATGCCCCTGAAGAAGCTATACAGCAAAACACGGGCCGTGTTGGGCTGGTTGGATAACAAACATTTAAGAGTCTCTTACCACATACTGTTTTGAAAATCGAGGACATTTTAGAAAAGTTTATAAAATTAACAAAAATACATTATTTCATTAAAAGATTTTTTGAAGGTGGATGATTAGAAGACCGGTTGGTTACTTTTTAAGTTTCACAACATCAGGCTTGCTGACACTTTCTAGGCTATATTATAATTAATTTTTGGTTTCCACTTCCTTTTTGAAGATTTCAATTACCCCAATATTGACTGGGTAAATGTAATATCAGGACTTGCTAGAGACATAAAGTTCCTGGATGTAATAAATGATTGCTTCATGGAGCAATTGGTTCAGGAACCTACAAGAGAGGGAGCTATTTTAGATTTAATTCTTAGTGGAACGCAGGATTTGGTGAGAGAGGTAACAGTGGTGGGGCCACTTGGCAACAGTGATCATAACATGATCAAATTTAAACTAATAATTGGAAGGGGTCAATAAGTAGATCTGCAGCTCTAACACTAAACTTTCAAAAGGGAAACTTTGATAAAATAATGGAAATCAAAAAGCTTACTGAAATCACCACTTCAACCTTTACAAAAATTATAAACTACTCCCTAGAAGAAGGATTCATTCCAGACACACTGAAAGGAGCAATCATCAAACCAATAATAAAAAAAAAAAACATGGACCCCCAAATACTAGCAAACTACAGACCAGTGTCAAACTTACCTCTAATGGCCAAATTAATTGAAAAAATAGTACAAACACAGCTAGCTGAGCACTTAGACAATAACAATATTCTTTACCCGTCCCAGCACGGTTTCCGTAAGCACTATAGTACTGAAACACTCCTACTCGCTCTAACAGATAATATACTAAGAGGGTTCGATAATGGAAAACAGTATATTCTGATATTACTAGATTTATCAGCAGCCTTTGACACAGTGAATCACATATTACTAATCAAAAGGCTTGAAGAAATAGGTTTACAAGACAAAACAATCAAATGGTTCAGATCATATCTAGATAACAACTTATCAAGTTCAAATTAAAAACACGCTATCCGACAAGATTACCTTGAAAACAGGAGTCCCACAAGGGTCAGCACT
Source organism: Rhinatrema bivittatum (assembly GCF_901001135.1). NCBI lineage: Eukaryota > Metazoa > Chordata > Amphibia > Gymnophiona > Rhinatrematidae > Rhinatrema > Rhinatrema bivittatum. The sequence goes on along the minus strand of NC_042630.1, from coordinate 45,343,334 downwards.
ATCCACCACAGTAACATATATCTTCTGCCCCTATGCATCTCCTCGCTGGACTTGGAATCATACATTACATGTATGCTGACGACATCCAGTTAATTCTACCAATTGATGAAACTATTGAAAAAACAATAGGCCTAGCCATGATGAATCTGGACATAATAAAACAACTGCTAAACCAAATGGAACTAATAATTAACATTGATAAAACCAAATTTATATACTTAGAAAGGAAAAGCATGAATATTACACAAACCCCAATATTTCTCAAGAGCAACCAACAAATTGACTTAGCAAAGAAAGTTCGCAATCTCGGAGTAATAATTGACAATGAACTAAACCTCAAACAACACATATCATTAAAGGTTAAGGAAGGATATGCTAAACTCATGATACTAAGAAAACTGAAACCATTACTATCCCTACCAAACTTCCGTACTGTACTGCAATCTCTGATTTTCGCCAGCACAGCCCATTGTAATGCCTTGCTACTAGGCCTACCCAACACTACAGTAAGACCCCTACAGATTTTACAAAATGCTGCAGCTAGAATTCTCACTGGAAAAAACAAAAGAGATCACATAACAGGTACACTCGCCACCCTACATTGGCTTCCCATAGAACAAAGAATACAGTTTAAAGCACTGTGCTTAATACACAAACTTATCCACGACGATAAAGCAGGATGGTTGAACACAGCACTTAGAGTACATGTCCCACAGAAAAATTTAAGGTCAGCAAACAGCACTCCTTCCCATTCCTTCTGTGAAAACCGCAAGACTTACCCAAGTGAGGGAGCGAGCTTTGTCCCTAGCAGGTCCCATATTATGGAGCTCCATGCCCCTTGACATTAGACTCCAGAGCAATCATAAACTTTTCAAAACACAACTCAAAACCTGGCTTTTCATACAAGCCTTCGAGAAAGAAAACTGATGCAGGCAATTAAGCAAGGATATGTGGCATAAAGCATCAAATGCCTAATTTAATACTCCTTACTGAATTAATTCAACCTTTTTAACTGTAGGCAACCTTCAGGACACATTGCCATGAAACACTTAATCCCACAAATAATTGCCTTTTTGTTACCGAATACTAATGGCACCACCTATGTAATGTATGACCCATTTTTATATAAGTGCCTTTCTGTAAACTGTTATGATGGTGATTAACTTAATGACGGTATATAAAAACTCTTAAATAAAAAAAAAGAAAAAAACTGAAAGGTGCAGCTGCAAAGGTTAAAAGTGTCCAACAGGCTTGGACATTGTTTAAAAATACAATCCTAGAGGCCCAGTCCATATGTATTCCACTTATTAAGAAAGGTGGAAGGAAGGCAAAACGATTACCGTCATGGTTAAAAGGTGAGGTGAAAGAGGCTATTTTAGCCAAAAAAACATCCTTCAAAATTGGAAGAAGGATCCATATGAAGAAAATAGGATAAAACATAAGCATTGTCCACTTAAATGTAAAACATTGATAAGACAGGCGAAGAGAGAATTTGAAATGAAGTTGGCCATAGAAGCAAAAACTCATAATAAAAACGTTTTTAAATATATCCAAAGCAAGAAACCTGTGAGGGAGTCGGTTGGACCATTAGATGACTGAGAGGTTAAAGGGGCTCTTAGGGAAGATAAAGCCATTGCAGAAAGACTAAATGAATTATTTGCTTCCATGTTTACTAATAAGGATGTTGGGGAGATACCAGTTCCGGAAATGGTTTTCAGCGATGATGAGTCAGACGATCTGAACAAAATCACTGTGAACCTGGAAGATGTAGTAGGCCAGATTGACAAAGTAAAGAGTAGCAAATCACCTGGATCAGATGGTATGCATCCTAGGGCACGGAAGGAACTAAAAAATGAAATTTCTGATCTATTAGTTAAAATTTGTAACCTATCATTAAAATCATCCATTGCACCTGACGACTGGAGGGTGGCGATCCGGGTAACTATAGACCAGTGAGCCTGACTTCAGTGCCGTGAAAAATAGTGAAAACTATTCTCAAGATCAAAATCATATAGAAAGACATGATTTAATGGAACACAGTCAACATGGATTTACCCAAGGGAAGTCTTGCCTAACAAATCTGCTTCAGTTTGTCCCACTGGAGTCTTCAACACGACCTGACTGATCAGGTATTGACTCTGGTCTCCATGTATGCAAGCAAGGGTCACTGTATGTTCATAATCAATCTGTGTTCTTTTGAGCAGTTCCCTCCAAATGTGAGTCTTTACACTTCCAGAGTCTACTAAGGCTTGGGTCGAGTTGCCATCTAGCTCCACCAGAACCACGAAGGTTGTAAACCCTGAGTGGGGAATGTCCACAAACGAGCATGAGTGAGGGGCCACCAAATTGACGTCCATAAGTTCATCCTCTACTCAATAGCAGTCCCTAGCAAAGTGTCCCCTCTCTCCGCAGTTGAAGCAGGTCCCTTTGGGTGTCCTTGCTTCTGGGTGTTTACTCGTTCCGCCCTCAGGCCCCTCAAATGCATTATCGGGGTCTCGTGAGGTGGGGAGACTCTTCACTTCTCAGCTGATATAGCAGCTTAGAATTCCACGCCTCAATTCTCTCCTTCCTTTCTCCAAGCCCTTTACTCGGGAATTCTTCTCTGCTGGAGTAAGCCCACGGCCTGTGCCTGCAGCATCCAAATAATACTCTACTTTGGAAACCACATCCTTCAGGGTCACCGCTGTCTATCGCCGCACCCATTCACGCACTCGGGAGGGGAGAACGTCCACAACTGTTTTGCCATGACAGTCTCCACAACTTCAATTCCCCTTTTATTATCGGTTTCTAGCCACCGCCAGCACTGGTCCTTTAATTTCTGAGCCAGAACCCGGGGTCTCTCTCCTGGTATAAAGGTTAAGGCCCGGAAACGTTTCCGATAAGACTCCTTAGACAGTCCCAGTCTATCGAGTATGGCAGCCTTGACCTCCTGATAGTCTTGGGCTTGTTGGTTTTCAAGGGCCTGATATGTGGCCTGGGCCTCACCGGTTAAATGTGGGGCCACTCTCATGGCCCACTGGGACCTAGGCCAGGCCATGGCCTCAACCACCCTCTCAAAGGTGACCAGGAATGCTTCTGGGTCATCTTGGGGCCCCATCTTTGTCAGATGAATTTCCAGTGTTGGTGGGGATGGACTCTGTTCCATTCCAGTGTGTACCCCATTGGTCCCTGGCACTGGTGTCCTTCATAGTAATTGGCTGTTGAGCTGTTCTTGGGCTACCAGGTGTTGCTGCAATTGTTGCAGTAGCTGCTGGTGCTGCGCATACTGGGTCTGAGCGGCTGCCTTGAGCTGTTGCTGTCCCTCCACCAGGGCTTGCAGTAGCTGCTCCATTTCTCAGGGAGGTTCCTGCAGAGGCTATTCTGAGCTCCTGCCCCTTCAAGACCGAAAACCTTTCCCCTTCTTCCAAACAAAAATAAAAGCCTGCTTCACCAGCTCTAACTCACTTCTTCTGTTCCCTCCCTCCGGCGGAGCTTCTCTCCTTAGCCGATACCAACAAACAAACAAAACAAATCATGTATGGCTGCTGTTGCAGCCAGCCCCCCAATTTTTTTTTTAGGCTAGTGTGGGTCCCTGTCTGTGCAGATGCTTAGACCAGGTAATCCCGCTTCTGCTACCATATTTGATACTCTTGGAGCGGTCTAAGATAGGAGAAGGTTGGAAAACAGACCAGGCTGGAGTATGTTCTGCTTTTCAACAGTTTAATTACAAAAAGTTCAGCAAGACAAAATCAAAATGGCTGCTTACCTCAGCAGACTGGCAATGCAAGAACAGTTCTCAAGAAGCACACAGCACTCCATTACAGCTTTCTTCTTCTCCCTGGAGCCTCTCTAACCCTCTCAAGCCCTCACCTTTGTATCCCTTACCTTAGGGAAACGCCCCCACCCGAGGATCCCTTTCCTGTTTGTCTTAATGTGGACCGGGCCAGATAGCTGGAGCCGGTCCATTAAGGCAGTCTGAGGCTCTCTGTTATATACTCTATCACAGGCAGTCTGAGGCTCACTATTATATGCTCTATCACACAGGTATATAGTTATGGAAACATTTCAGTTATATTTAAAGATGTTTCCATAGGGAGTATCCCATATCTTAAACAAGAACAGACACTAGTCTTCATTAAAGACAAACATCTCAACATATATTGCAATATCCTCCGAGGTGTAAATATAGGTCCCTATTCAAAAATTGAATTTTTACATGCTTAAATCTTTGAAAATGTATCCCTTAATATATTACTTTGGTAATGCATGCATAAATTGTTATGCCAGTCAAGTTTCCTGAATTAGAATCACTCTCAAGTCTCAAACTTGTCCCCAGCAGTCTCTCTCTCTCTCTCTCTCTCTTACCCTTTTTCTCTCTCAATGATTTTCCCCATGATGAGAAAGAAACAGAGATAAGGTGAGGATTGAGACATTATTTATTTATTGCTTTTTTATACTGATGTTCGTTGACACATCACATTGGTTTACATAAATATAAAGGCATAGAAAAGAAATAAAATATGTTGCATCTCAAAATTCAGGAACAGTCAATTAATATCATCATTAAAATAAGCGTAAACAATACAAATAAGAACATAATCATTATAAACAATCAAAAATATAAACTAATACAACTATAAGAAAATAAAAACTATAAAAGACTAAAAGAAGACTCTGCTTTTAGGCTTTAGCTGTCAGAGAAGGTATGTATTAGGAGAAAGCCTGCTGAAAAAGCCAGGTCTTCAACTTTTTCTTAAAAGAGTTCAAATTGATCACAAGTCTCAATTCTTGGGGCATTGTGTTCCAGATAGAAGGACCTGCAAGTGATAGTGCTCGTTCGTGAACGGAGATGAGGTGTGCTAGTTTTGGTGATGGTATTGGTAATGTTCCATTGCTGGCAGATCTAGTAATTCTTTGCGGGGGTCTGAAAGTGAAGGGAGACATTGAGCCATTCTACTTTTTGATTAAATAGAGTTTTATGGATTAATGTTAGGGACTTGAATGGAATTCTATATGAAATCGGAAGCCAGTGAAGATCTTTTAGAATGGGTGTGATATGGTCATTTCTTCGTGTCTTTGTAAGTACTCTGGTGGTGGGGTTTTGTAGCAGTTGGAGAGGTCCGAGACTGCTGAGGAAAGGGAAGGACATCAAAGATGAAAGTTTCATCCCCTATTACCCACCATGTCCAACAGTGTCACACTCACTTCCCCTTCCCCCATTGCCAGCAGTCTCTCTCACACACCCAATTCCTCTGTCCCATGCTCATCCACCTCCTCCACCCCCATCCTCAGCACTCTACACCATTCGTTCCCTCTCTTTCTACCCAGCTGTCTCATTCTCATCCTCAGATTCCTTCTGCCAGCTCCCTAGGTTCACATTCCTATCTCTAGCAGTCTTATTCCAGACATAGAAACATAGAAACATAGAAATGATGGCAGAGGAAGACCAAACTGTCCATCCAGTCTGCCCAGCAAGCTTTCACACATGTTTTTTTCATACTTTTCTGTTACTCTTGACCCTTTAAATAACTTTTTTGGTTCTATTTCCCTTCCACCCCCACCATCGTAGATAGCAGTGCTGGTTATCAAATTTGCGGATGATACAAAATTATACAGAGTAGTTAAATCACAAGCAGACTGTGATACATTGCAGGAGGACCTTGCAAGGCTTGAAGATTGGGCATCCAAATGGCAGATGAAATTTAATGTGGACAAGTGCAAGGTGTTGCATATAGGGAAAAATAACCGTTGCTGTAGTTACACGATGTTAGGTTCCATATTAGGAGCTAACATCCAGGAAAAAGATCTAGGCATCATAGTGGATAATACTTTAAAATCATCAGCTCAGTGTGCTGCAGCAGTCAAAAAAGCAAATAGAATGTTAGGAATTATTATTAGGAAGGGAATGGTTAATAGAACGGAAAATGTCATAATGCCTCTATATCGCTCCATGGTGAGACCACACCTTGAATACTGTGTACAATTCTGGTCGCTGCATCTCAAAAAAGATATAGTTGCGATGGAGAAGGTACAGAGAAGGGCAACCAGAATGATAGAGGGGATGGAAAAGCTTCCCTATGAGGAAAGGCTGAAGAGGTTAGGGCTGTTCAGCTTGGAGAAGAGACGGCTGAGGGGGGATATGATAAAACGGAGGATGTTATAAGCCTCTGTATCACTCCATGGTGAGACTGCACCTTGAATAATGATTGCAGTTCTGCTCGCCACATCTCAAAAAAATATACAGTTGCACTGGAGAAAGTACAGTGACCAAAAGGATAAAGGGGATGGAACAGCTCCCCTATGAGGAAAGGCTAAAGAAGTTAGGGCTGTTTAGCTTGGAGAAGAGATGGCTGAGAGGGAATATGATAGAGGTGTACAAAATCATTATAGGACTTGAACAGGTAAATGTGAATCGGTTATTTACTCTTTCAGATAATAAAAGGACTAGGGGGCACTCCATGAAGTTAGCAAGTAGCTCATTTAAAACAAATCAGAGAACATTCATTTTTACTCAGTGTATAATTAAGCTCTGGAATTCATTGCCAGAGGATGTGGTTACTGCAGCTAGTGTAGCTGGGTTTAAAAAAGGTTTGGATACGTTCCTAGAGCAGAAGTCCATAAACTGCTATTAATTACTAAGAATTAGTAACTTGGGTTCTGTTCATTTAATGTTTGGCTACTTGCCATGTACTTGTGACTTGGTTGCCCACTGTTGGACCCACTGTTGGCCCACTGTTGGATGCTGGGCTTGATGGACCCTTGGTCTGACCCAGTATGGCAGATATGTTCTTATGTACTGAATTAAGTATCACTTGTTGTAAGACCCAGAATGTTTAGCATGAAAACAAAATCAATATAAATATAGGACCTGCTATGTAAGAAAATTCTTCATGAAATCATGTTATACCTTCATACGATGCTATTAATAACATAGCTATCGTGACTGTGAGCCATGATTATTAGGCTTCATAAATCATTAGGTAACTTGATCTCTGGTTCGTGTCTACTTGCACTTGCTAACGCTTGTGCTACTGCGCTGGTTCCGGATACTATCCACTTTCAAAGATGAAAATTTAACTGTGCCACTTAACTTGTGCTACTGTATGCCACTTATCTTGTGCTGCTGAATTTAGTCTGGCCAATATTATAAAGCCGACATCTAGACGTTTCGGAGCGGCAAGGCTCCTTCTTCAAGGGCTTGTCATTGGTGGGAATGAACTGCGGGGCACCGTAAATTTGTGAAATGTCATGTCAGCGAACTGTTCAATGATAAGAGTTTACCATGCAGCTAGCTGTGGACGGTGCACTGTAACTGCGATCCAATCTGCTTTGCAGTAAACTGAAATATCACTCGTACTGGTTGATATTATAGCCAAAGTTCTTTTTAAATGGCAGAAGTTTCAATTCTGCATTGCTGCAGAGGATGACTGCTGTGCACTCTGCACTGTTTGACAAGTGTTGGTGGCTCTAAACGGTGTGAAGGTGCTACAGCAAATTTACAGTGCTCCGCAGTTCATTCCCGCCAATGACAAGCCCTTGAAGAAGGAGCCTTGTCGCTCCGAAACGTCTAGATGTCGGCTTTATAATTTTGGCCAGACTAAATCCAGCAGCGCAAGATAAGTGGCATACAGTAGCACAAGTTAAGAGGCACGGTTAAATTTTCATCTTTGAAAGTGGACAGTATCCGGCACCAGCGCAAGTAGCACAAGCGTTAGCAAGTGCAAGCAGATACGAACCAGAGATCAAGTTACCTAATGATTTATGAAGCCTAATAATCATGGCTCACAGTCACGATAGCTATGTTACTAATAGCATGGTATGAAGGTATAACTTGATCTCATGAAGAATTTTCTGAATTAAGTACCAGCAGCCAGCAACGCATGGCACCTTCATATTTTGAAGCGGGATGCAAATTGTACAAGAACAGCAGCAGTAAAGCTTTACTTTTATAGGGCCACCTGGTTGAAACTCACTGAGATGCCTTGGTCAGCCCAGAACTCAGAGGATGAAAGCAGTAGGCTGTGTAAATGAGCAGGGTGGGAGGTACAAAAAATGTACTCGCCTTTAATTTGGAGTGAGCTGTGCTGTATAATTCTGTCCAACTGCGCCGAGCTAAGGAAATCACAGATACGCATCAGCGGCAATTCTGCGCCATGGCCGCGGGAGTCACTGTGCTGCAGGAACAGGAGTTGAAGAGAAGAGCCGAGCCCCACAAGGACGAGTAAGCAGCACAGAGGCAGAAGCTGCCTTGCAGACAATCGAGGGCCAACTTGAGAACAGCAGGAAAGGAAAGGAACAGCAGGCCAGGGAGTTTGCAGGGCACTCGTGCTTCAAATGAATATGAACGATGGCAGGTGAAGGACCCAAGACTCTTTGCAGGCAGCCCTGAGTACTTGTCTCTGTCTCTCCTGCGACTGCACCAGAAAAGAGAGGGCAGCTGATTGGAGCGGCTTCACGTTCTCACCACTGATTGGCCCCGGCCTTGTTTGACCAGATTTGGCAAGGTAACCAGGTCAGTTGTCCACCCTACGCACATTGTGAGTTCCAAAACTTACATATGCAATGCGGCTTATCAGTAAATTCCCTAAACACCCTCATTTTTATCACGGATGCTAACAGGCCATATTTCTGCTTTATTTACAGCATTTTGATGAATCTAGGTCACAATTATTTCAATCATACTACCCAGGATTCTAATAACACTAGCTACAGGCTTCTAGGAAAAGTAAAAAAGTCATGGGATAGGTGGTGATGCCCTTTTGTGGATTGCAAACTGGCTAAAAGACAGGAAACAGAGAGTAGGATTAAATGGACAATGTTTTCAGTGGCAGGGAGTAGGCAGTGGAGTGCCTCAAGGATCTGTATTGGGACCCGTACTTTTCAATATATTTATAAATGATCTGGAAAGAAATACGACGAGTGAGATAATCAAATTTGCTGATGATACAAAATTGTTCAGAGTAGTTAAATCACAAGCAGACTGTGATAAATTGCAGGAAGACCTTGTGAGACTGGAAAATTGGGCATCAAATTGGCAGATGAAATTTAATGTGGATGTGCAAGGTGATGCATATAGGGAAAAATAACCCATGCTATAATTACACAATGTTGGGTTCCATATTAGGTGCTACTACCCAAGGAAGAGATCTAGGCGTCATAATGGATAACACATTGAAATCGTCGGTTCAGTGTGCTGCGGCAGTCAAAAAAGCAAACAGAATGTTGGGAATTATTAGAAAAGGAATGGTGAATAAAACGGAAAATGTCATAATGCCTCTATATCGCTCCATGGTGAGACCACACCTTGAATACTGTGTACAATTCTGGTCGCCGCATCTCAAAAAAGATATAATTGCGATGGAGAAGGTACAGAGAAGGGCGACCAAAATGATAAGGGTAATGGAACAGCTCCCCTATGAGGAAAGAATAAAGAGGTTAGGTCTTTTCAGCTTGGAGAAGAGACGACTGAGGGGGGATATGATAGAGGTGTTTAAAATCATGAGAGGTCTACAACGGGTAGATGTGAATCGGTTATTTAATCTTTCGGATAATAGAAAGACTAGGGGGCACTCCATGAAGTTAGCAAAGGGCACATTTAAAACTAATAGGAGAAAGTTCTTTTTTTACTTAACGCACAATTAAACTCTGGAATTTGTTTCCAGAGGATGTGGTTAGTGCAGTTCGTATAGCTGTGTTTAAAAAAGGATTGGATAAGTTCTTGGAGGAGAAGTCCAATACCTGCTATTAATTTTCTTAACTTAGATAATAGCCACTGCTATTACTAGCAATGGTAACATGGAATAGACTTAGTTTTTGGGTACTTGCCAGGTTCTTATGGCCTGGATTGGCCACTGTTAGAAACAGGATGCTGGGCTTGATGGACCCTTGGTTTGACCCAGTATGGCATGTTCTTATGTTCTTATGTTAGATTAACTAGATAGGGATTTCAAATCATGCAACAACAGAGGAGATGCAGCAGAAAATAGAACAATATCAGAAAGAATTCAGTCTGTATTATGGCTAACAAATTAAAAATTCAATTTCTCTGGCCACAAGGCCAGATGTTCTTATGTTCTTATGTGTGTGTGTGGTTCACAAAGATCCTTCAATGCTTTTGAAATGATGTGTACACTCCAGGAGTTAAAGTGTTAAACACTAAATGTAACTACCTGAATACAAACAGGTGTTTTTCAAAAAATCTTGCAGGATAACCTTGCCTTATCATGGCTTTATAGATTTTCACTTTCATATATTTCTGCCTTGTTTCAATTCAGTGAAGGATTCTCAGTTCCTGGGGATGCAAGAGGACCAGCAGGTTAGGGGTTTCAAGGCAGAACTTATTAGTTCTTCAAGAGGGGGGGAAACAACCCGAGAGATTGTGTGGTGACTTTGTGAAACATCACGCGCAGTACATGAAATGGGAAATATCACCCAAACCACTTTCAGCTATTTCCTGGCTATGCTTTCCTCCAAGCAACTATTGGTCATAGATTAGTGATGATTACTGCATTTGGATTTCCATTTGTGCCTGACACATGAGAAGGTACACAGAATGTAAAGAGCTGAGGAGTCCAGAGAAATAAATTATTCAAGTCTTTTCTTAAGAACCTTTCATAAATTTTGTATTCTGCTTTTGTTTATGGCTCAGATATTTCTCAGCAGGGAAAGAACTTGGAGCTATGTCTATAATATTGTAGTATTGTACATTAGAAACAAATTTAATCTTGTTTTATTGTTTGTATTTATTCATTACCTTTATATTAAGGACATGCTTATCTTGTTTCATTGGTTTCAACTCTTTTGTCCCGCTTTGGTCAAGAAAATAAATTCAGTTAGATTAAGGTTTAGTACCTAATCTGTGCTGCTGAAAGCTCAATAAAATTTACAGTCAGGAAGCGTAGATAGTTCCCTGCCCCAGAGAGCATACAATCAAAGCAACTGAGGAAAGTGAGATGCAGAGTTTGAATCCTGGCTTTCCTGGTATCCAACCCTCTGCTCTAATCACTGGGCTACTAATCTGATCTTTCATGCATTGCTTACATCTTTCTGAGGCTATTGTTAGCACATTAATAGATACATGCAGGCAGACCATGTGGTGCATAGTAGCACCTCAGGCCAACGTTCAATCCAAAATATCCCACAGAATACTGGCAGGAAAGCATAACATTTAAAGAACGGCACCTGCACATACAGAGCCTTCTTACAGGTCAAATTAAAGCCATTGTTCATGTCAGTGACCAAACAAAATGAAACTCCCATGTGTTTCTTAGCAATTACATTATGAAGTTAATTACCTCAGCTGTCCTCTGAGTTGCCATGGAGTCTTGAAAGATGGGGGTTTATTGGGATAAAAACTTTTAACAATTACAATACCCCCAATTATGATGTCTCCTTCTTGGTGGTATCTTTCAACTGAGTAAGCACGTTTCAGTGTACACTGATTTTTGGTGGCCTTCCAAATGACAGCCACGCACAACAGCAAGCTGAGTGCCCTATAGGTTACCATCTTTCAGATTATATGATGCTACTCAAAGAGAAACCTTTAGTCTTTCAGCCCCGTCAGTAATCACAAGTTTGGTAGGTGAGATTGCAGCTTTCTTGGCTATACCCATCAATCATATCTTTCCATTATGTTTGAAAATATTCTCTATTTTCCAAGTATCTTATAACCCACATGCAGACGGACTCTGATACAGACGTGCTGCAGTTAGTTGAATTTCCTATTTTTAGAAAATATCCCTCAGCTGTGACCTTTATAGAGCCCTGCTCCTCCAAAGGAAATCCTTTTGGGCCATCTGTTTCCAAGTTATTTATTAATATTAATTATAGGTTGTTTTTACTATATCCTTTGAAAAGCTTTTTTTTTTTTAACCAAAGTCACAATCTAATCTCAGCAGTATACCTACTAAGGAGGATAATGACAGTAATTATTGAATGTATATATTTGTTTGATACACCAGAAAAAAATAAGTCAATGTGGAAAACAATTTTGTGGATAACAAATTATCTAGTTCTATAATATTTTGCCCTCTGAGCTTATGACTAGCAACTTCTAGTGAGGTGCATTTGTTTCAGTATGAATGGTGAAATCGGACAAATGAATAAATGTTCAATTAGATGAAAACAAAATAAATGGGTGCAGAACCAGAATAATCCAAAAGGCTCATTTTTTTTTCAGTCCCATTAAAATGTATGGGGGGATAAATGCAATGCATTTTTTATACTCCAAGCCGGATGGAATGGAGACCATTGGGTAAGGGAGAAGGCAGAGTAGGACCAATCATAATTCAGCACTTTTTTTCAGCTAACCTATCCCAGCTGGGAACTGCATGTCATGATTGCATTTCATTACTTTTGTTTAGGTTAATTTGAAACTAAGAATACTTTGAGCAGTGACTGATTTGCTCATTTATTCCTCTGTTTGATCTTAGTTAGAGGCAGAGACTCTGATTTTTGCTTCAAAACTTAGGGTGAAAGAAAAAAATTAGAAAACAAATTTACAGGAAAACTCAAAGGAACTGATGCAATACGAGACATTCGGCTTAGTGCAGTGGCGAACACGTGGTTGAACGCATGTTTTTCGAGTGCAGAGGGAACGCATATGCAATATCTGGTTTTTCATATCAACGCATGCGGAAAACCTGCACAAAGAGAATAGCTCCAATGGAATGCAAATCTTATTTAAATGTGCCAATTAGGTATTAGTACCTCTTGCAGTAATGCGCACTGAAAGTTTGTGCGTCTTTAGCGAGTTTTTTGGCGCTCTAAATTTTGCGCCTGCTTTACACTGGCGTTATTGTGCTGATAGCTGGCGGTTCCTGGGGGTTTCTGTTTCTGTAATGGATACTGTTCATTTCCTTGTCATGTTGACCTTTTTCTTGCATCTGCGAGGAAGAATTAGGGCAACTACATGGGCAATAGCAAAATAACCCTGCCAACAACATAAGACCGGAAGATCATGCAAACTATGCAGAGCTGGCAGAGGTTAGGAAATGACTCTTTCCTTTCAAATTTTCATTGAAATCTGTTGAATTCACGTCCAGTTGTTGGGCCATTAGGATACCCTGGAGTTGGATGTTGGTGACATCAATGTTTTACAGTTGAACGTTCATTAATTTTGCGTCTTTAAATAACCCTTCAGTCCTTTAGTTCCAGGTTTATTTGCAACTGTTTGAAACTGTTCTTTGTAAGCTGAGTATGTGGTTGGTCTAACTGTTAGAAACCAATCACACAATACTTTTACTCCAGAACCTCCAAACTTGTACAACACACATCAAACTATAAAAAGGTAACTGGTATCATCAATCATTAATCACAATGTGGAACCACATGAACAAATCAATTATGTTATCTCTATATCTGTAGGACCTCTGAACTACGTGAGTTTGTTAAGCATACAGACTCATTTTTGTAGTGTACAGGTCCAAATTGCTTTTATTAAATCAGGAGGTCAATTTTTAGAATTTTTTTTTTTTTAGTTTTTGTTTTTCTTAAAATATTTATAGACCCAAACCATTATTGGTCAATGTATATGTCGCACAATTAGTTGCATCATTTATTGAAACGGAGCCAAACTCTCTAAATATAGACCACTTTGTAACATTTAAAATACTTTACTCTTGTGAATTGTAAATGTCCCAAAGGTATACTCATCTATAGCAATGTCCCGACACGATCGTGTTTCGGACCGTCCTGGTCCTGCTTCAGGGGCAGCGGCTCTTCCGACAAAATTTTGGGTCTGCAAAAGTAGTTTCCTTAAGGTTCCATTTCATCTCAAGTCATTATATCGAACCGGATATAATGGTTCGAACCGGATATAATGGTTCCTAACTGTTAGAAAAACACCTGATGGACCCTTGCTTTGACCCAGTATGTCTTATGTTCCTTACATTATTATGTTTCCAGATGCAGCCTGGAGCCATCCATAGATCCTACAGGCAGCGTGTTATTCGGCCACACACAAATTTCCTAGGATTACCTGAGTCTGAAGTGGTGCGAAGATACCATCTCAGCTCTAGAGCAATTGAGACCCTACAGCCTCCAGATCCTATTGCCTCTCACAACCATGCTGTCCCAGGGCTGGCAAAACTTCTGTGTGCCTTGTATTTTTTTGCGACAGGAAGTTTCCAGAATATAGTTGGACTGATTTGCGGGATGAATCAGTCCTCAGTCTCGTGGCACTTTGGACAAGTCTTGAGGGATATGATGAAACGTATGCGATAGTATATTTATTTCCTGCAGGAGATCTGGCATGGATTATTTGACATAGCTAGGATGCCCAATGCATTGGAAGCAATAGTGTTGTGATCGGCGGGGGCCGACCCCCACGGCCGACCGCACCTACCGGCAGTGGCAGAGGCGGGTCTCTTCGATACTCTCTGCATGGTCCTCATCATCGCCTAAGGCAGCAAGGAGCCAGCAGCATGGCTCCCACAGGGGTATCCTTAGACCCAATCTGACACAGGCACTTGGCTCCTCCCCCCACTTATAGGAGCAGCAACAGGAAGTAGTTCCAGGCTCCCAGGAACCACTTCCTCACCCAGGACTATGTAAGGAGGCTTGTGAAGGATTGCCAGTGATTTGCAATAGGTCCAGCTTGGTGTGTCTCCAGCTTTGCTTGCCTTACGTTGATTTCTGCTTTGGATACTGGACTTTGCCTTGCCTGCCGCCTGCCTCTGACCCTGCTTTGGATACTGGACTTTGTCTCTTTGCTGCCTGCCTCAACTCCACACTGTCTATACCACTGCCCTGCTGGTAACTCCGGCTGCCGGCCCTGAGGTTGATCTCCCGCCGATGAGGAGCCACGTGTTGGGTCCCTACCACTTCCCTTCTGTTAGGGTCCAAGCCCGCCTACCTCCGCTTCAGGGATCACCGCATTCCACCCGCTCCGGACCCTGGGGGCTTCTCTCACTCCACGTGGCGGCCGCCATTATGTGCCTGCTTCTCGTCAGTCTCGCGCATGCGCGAGGACGTCCCTCTTGAGCGCTCAACTCCCGAAAGCCTGGCCCCGCCCACGCTGCTGACGTCACGCCCACGTCCCAATATAACCGGTGCTCAAACTCTCTCTCATCTCCTTGCAACGAGGTTCACAACTCCGTAGTTGTTCTTAGTTGCGTTCCTGGTGATCTTCACGTTGTCTGCTTCCGACTCCGGTTTGCCTCGGACTCCGCTTCAGCCTGCTGCCTGCCTCCGACCAGTTTGCCTCTGACCCCGCTTCAGCCTGCTGCCTGCCTCCGACCCCGGTTTGCCTCTGACTCCGTTTCAGCCTGCTGCCTGCCTCCGACCCCACTTCAGCCTGCTGCCTGCCTCCGACTCTGGTTTGCCTCCGACTCCGCTTCAGCCTGCTGCCTGCCTCCGACTCCGGTTTGCTTCTGACTTCCGCTTCAGCCCGCAGCCAGCCACTGACTCCGGCCTGCTTCCGACTCTGCCTCAGCCTACAGCCTGCTTCAGACTCCGGTTTGCTACAGACTCCGCAGCCGCCCGCTGCCCTGCCTTCAGCCGGCCCTCGGCCCTGTGCAGCCTGTCCCCTGCCTTCCGGGTACCTTGGACTTCCTTTCCTTTCTCCTCTCTCTGGTCCCGGCCTACGCCTATCTCAGCCTCTGGACTTTCTGTCTCACTTCCGAGGACCGGGACCCTACGGGCTCCTCCCGGGGGGTCCCTGGTTCCTGGGTGAACCCCTCCGACTTGTGGCTCTCCCTCCCGGCCTACCCTGCCTTCCTTTGTAGGTCGGCCCAAGGGTCCACTGTCTCTCCAGCAGTGTCCAACTGCAACAGTTTGCAAGGCCATGGACTCGGCGGAGGCCCCAGGCCTGCAGGCCATCCCGGGGATGGCACAACGCATCCAGCAGCAACAGCACTGTATCTACACGCTTGCCGCTACTGTGGAACAGCTGGTCTCTCGCCTGGAGGCTTCTCCTCTGGAACAGCCTCCTGCTCCTTCTCCGGCTCCAGCACCCAGTGCAGCTTCAGTGACTCAGCTACCCACGCCGACCCGGTATGCCAGGGATATCAAGACATGCCGTGGCTTCTTGAATCAGTGCTACGTGCGTTTTGCCCTTCTGCCTGCGTCAGGACCCCTTGCTACAGAATCTGCAGGAATTTGTCCTCAACTTTCGCCTTGCTTTTGATGATCCTGCATGCCAGACCACCACGGCCTCTGAGCTCTTGCACCTCAGGCAAGGGACACGCTCGATGGCCGATTACACCATAGACTTTCGCACGCTGGCCATGGAAGTTGGCTGGCGGGATGATTGCCTTAGGGGAATCTTCCTGGAGGGGCTTGCCAGCTGCATCAAAGATGAGTTAGCAGGCCGGGACCTCCCGGAGGACTTAAATGACTTAATTGACATCGCTGGCAGGGTGGATCGCCGTCTTCAGCAGCGGGATAAGGAGACCCGCTCCTATCGTAATACATCATCGCAGTCGTCCACTGCCACCCAAACTCTGGCTCCTAAGGTTCTTCCAGCCTCTGCCAACAGTGGAGAACCCATGCAATTGGGTAGATCCCCATTAACTCCCGAAGAAAGGAGGAGGCGCCGCTTGCAGGGCTTCTGTCTCTACTGCGGGGGCAAAGGGCACTTCCTCGCCAATTGCCCGGAACGTCCGGGAAACGACCATGCCTAGGTTATACCGAGGAGCTACACCTAGGCTCTATAGGATCAGCTCCTCTATGTACCTTGCCAGTGACTCTTAAATACCCGGGTGGGGAACTCAAGATCCGGGCTTTCGTTGACTCTGGTGCTGAGGGGAATTTCATTGTGGCCGATCTGGTGAATCAGCTGTCTCTCCCCACGCAACGGAAGGTTCCTCCCCTATGGATTTCCTCTATCAGGGGCACGGTACTTCCTGGTACCATCACCTGCTCCACAGCCCCTTTGACTCTCCAGACGGGCCTGTTCCATTCGGAGGAGATCTCCCTGCTAGTCTTGGAGCGAGCTGTGCACCCCTTGGTGCTTGGACTTCCGTGGTTGCGACAGCACTCACCCATTATACAATGGGGATAACTTTCAGCTAACCCAATGGAGTTCCTTCTGTTTTGAACATTGTTTACGTCTCCCACGTCCACTGAAAACCTTGCACCTCTGCTCCTCCCTACTGCTGCCCAAGCCCTATCGAGACTTCGCCGATGCCTTCTCCAAAGAAATGGCTGAAATACTTCCGCAACACCGGCCTTTTGATTGCCCGATTGACCTGCTACCAGGCACCATGCCTCCCCGTGGCCGGGTGTATCCCTTGTCCTTGCCAGAGACTGCTGCCATGTCCCAGTATGTGACTGAGAACCTTGCCAAAGGCTTCATCCGTCCCTCGCGTTCACCTGCCGGAGCCGGCTTCTTTGTGGCCAAGAAGGACAGCTCCCTCCGCCCATGTATAGACTATCGTGGCTTGAATGCCATCACCAAGCGGGACCGCTATCTGCTTCCCATGATTCCTGAGCTTTTGGATCGCCTTCAGGGAGCACGCATCTTCTCCAAGCTCGACCTCCGAGGGGCCTATAACCTTGTCCGTATTCGCCCCGGGGATGAGTGGAAGACGGCCTTTAATGCCAGGGATGGGCATTACGAGTACCTCGTAATGCCCTTTGGCCTCTGCAACGCCCCCGCCGTCTTCCAGAATCTCATGAACAAGGTCCTACGCGACATGCTCCACTCTCATGTGATTGTCTATCTTGATGACGTGCTCATCTTCTCCAGAGATCTGGAAACTCACCGTCTCCACATCACACAAGATCTGCAAGCTCTTCGAGACAATCACCTCTACGCCAAGCTAGAAAAATGTGTTTTCGAAGCTGAGGCCCTGCTCTTCCTGGGGTACATCATCTCCTCCACCGGCTTATGGATGGACCCCGAAAAAGTATCTGCCATAACTAGATGGCCTCAACCCAAGGGTCTCAAGGCCCTTCAGAGATTCTTGGGTTTCACTAACTTTTATAGACATTTTATTCCACAGTACTCGCATCGGGTCACTCCCCTTACTGCCCTGACTCGCAAGGGAGCCGACGCCAAGAACTGGCCGGACGCTGCGGTCGCAGCCTTTACCGACTTGAAAGAAGTGTTTCTCACGGACACCTGTCTCCGTCATCCCGATCCAGCCAGGCCTTTCATCATCGAGGTCGACGCCTCCAGCATAGCCGTCGGAGCGGTCCTCAGTCAACACTCTGAATCCGGACAACTCTTGCCATGCTCTTACTTCTCCAGGAAGTTCTCCCCGCACTGAGACAAATTACTCCATCGGCGACAATGAGCTGTTGGCAATCAAACTCACATTTGAAGAATGGAGATAGTGGCTCGAGGGGGCCAGGCACACGACCACCGTATATACGGACCACAAGAACTTGGAGTTCTAGTCCCAGGCTCAATGATTTAACCCTCGCCAAGCCCGCTGGGCCCTGTTCTTTAGCCGCTTTGATTTTGTCTTACAGTACCGGCCGGCGGCTAAGAATCTCCGAGCTGATGCTCTCTCACCGACTTCCTTGTCGGAAGAAGACCAAGAACCCCCACAGTACATTCTGGATCCTAGTAAACTTCGCCTGTCCGCCCTGACGGTCCTCTCCCAAGATAGGACCGTGGTTCCTCGACGAGACCGTTTAAAGACTTTACGCTGGGCTCATGACTCCCTCACTGGAGGGCACGCAGGACGCGAGAGAACCTTGGAACTCCTTAACCGCTTTTACTGGTGGCCCAACATGCGGCAGGATGTTCGCATCTATGTTAGTTCCTGCCCCACCTGTGCCCCTCAAAAGCCCAGTTCTGGACCCCCATGCGGTCTCCTACAGCCTCTGCCGGTTCCCACAGAGCCCTGGACCCATCTCGCTACAGACTTTATGGTGGATTTCCCTCCATCTTGCGGTCAAACAGTTATCTGGGTTACCGTCGACCGCTTCTCGAAGATGGTGCACCTTGTTCCATTGACTAAGTTACCCTCTGCCCCAGAACTAGCTCTCCTCTTCGCCCAGCATATTTTCAGGTTACACAGCCTCCCGCAAGACATAGTTTCTGACCGAGGGCCCCAGTTTGTCGCACACTACTGGAGGGCTCTCTGTAAATGCTTCAAGGTGAAACTCAGCTTTTCCACGGCCTTCCACCCGCAGAGTAACGGACAGTCTGAAAGGATGAATCGGTCTCTGAAGACCTACCTTCGAGCCTTCACCAATGAAAAGCAGGACAACTGGTCAGAACTATTGTCCTGGGCCGAGTTTGCCTATAACAATCAAGCTCATGCTGCCACCGGACTTTCACCGTTCCAGCTAGTCTATAGGAAACAGCTGAGACCTCCACTTCCCCTTGCTACTTCCAGCACCTCTCCAGCCGCCCAGCTAACGGCCCGTCAGCTACAGCCCTTGTGGCACAAAACCCGGAACAAACTGATCCGCTCAGCCTCTTCTGCCAAGCAGGCGACTGATCACCACCGACGACCGGCTCCTAACTATCAGCCAGGAGACCGAGTTTGGCTTAGCACCAAAAACATTCATCTCCGCCTCCCCTCACGAAGATTTGTGACCAGGTTCTGTGGACCATTCCGGATCACCGAGAGAGTAGGCACAGTTTCATATCGACTGAGGTTGCCGTCCTCTCTTCGAGTCCACAATGTGTTCCACGTATCCCTGCTAAAGCCCATAGTCCTCTCTCGTTATTACCGAAAACCTCCGGATCCTTCACCTACTGCCATCGACGATGATCCCACTTACCAGGTACGTGAGGTCCTGGATGTTCGCTTCTACAACCGGAGGTGGGAGTATCTACTCGCATGGGAGGGTTGCGGCGATGAGGATAACACCTAGGAGCCCAGCCGCAACATCCTGGATAAATCCTTGTTGCAACAGTTCTACCGTGATCACCTGGAGAAACCCGGTCCTCTCAAGAGGGGCCGTAAAGGGGGGGTACTGTTGCAGTCCCTACCGCTTCCCTTCTGTTAGGGTCCAAGCCCGCCTACCTCCGCTTCAGGGATCACCACGTTCCACCCGCTCCGGACCCTGGGGGCTTCTCTCACTCCACGTGGCGGCCGCCATTACGTGACTGCTTCTCGTCAGCCTCGCGCGCGAGGACGTCCCTCTTGACCGCTCAACTCCCAGAAGCCTGGCCCCGCCCATGCTGCTGACGTCACGCCCAAGTCCCGATATAACCGGCGCTCAAACTCTCTCTCATTGCCTTGCAATGAGGTTCACAACTCCGTAGTTGTTCTTAGTTGCGTTCCTGGTGATCTTCACGTTTTCTGCTTCCGACTCTGGTTTGCCTCAGACTCTGCTTCAGCCTGCTGCCTGCCTCCGACTCCGGTTTGCCTATGACCCCGCTTCAGCCTGCTGCCTGCCTCTGACCCCGGTTTGCCTCCGACTCCGCTTCAGCCTGCGGCCTGCCTCCGACCCCGGTTTGCCTCCGACTCCGCTTCAGCCTGCTGCCTGCCTCCGACTCCGGTTTGCCTCCGACTCCGCTTCAGCCTGCTGCCTGCCTTCGACACCGGTTTGCTTCTGACTTCCGCTTCAGCCCGCAGCCAGCCACTGACTCCGGCCTGCTTCCGACTCTGCCTCAGCCTACAGCCTGCTTCAGACTCTGGTTTGCTACAGACTCCGCAGCCACCCGCTGCCCTGCCTTCAGCTGGCCCTCGGCCCTGTGCAGCTGGTCCCCTGCCTTCCGAGTACCTTGGACTTCCTTTCCTTTCTCCTCTTTCTGGTCCCGGCCTATGCCTATCTCAGCCTCTGGACTTTCTGTCTCACTTCCAAGTCCCGAGGACCCAGGACCCTACGGGCTCCTCCCGGGGGGTCCCTGGTTCCTGGGTGAACCCCTCCGGCTTGTGGCTCTGCCTACCGGCCTACCCTGCCTTCCTTGGTAGGTCGGCTCAAGGGTCCACTATCTCTCCAGCAGTGTCCAACTGTAACACCACGGTAAACCTTTTTACCTTGTCATTGCGGCGCAAGGGTTCACCGATTTATTGAATCATATCAGATTGTAAGGCCATGAACCCGATGGACCTCTCTGGTCTGCAGGCTATTCCAGGCCTAGCATTAAAGATTAGAGATGTGCTTCGTTTTTTTCTGCCGGGTCGTTTTTTGACTCGGATACCTCGTGGTAAATTTCGGGTTTTCTCGTTTCGTTTTTTTGAAAAACGAAACGAGGAAACCCGAAACTGGGCCAAAAAACGAAACGGCAAAGGAAGCTTAAAAAAACCCACCCCAAGCATTTAAAATCAGTTTTCTACATAAATACAAACTACCCCCCCCCCATCCCGATCCCTCCCCAAGACTTACTAAGTACATCCCTGGTGGTCCAGCGGGGTTCCGGGTTCCATTTGCCCTCCGTGCCCGTGCTACTGCAAGCCGTGCTCTTTAAAATGGTGCCAAATAGCCTCTGAACTACCATGTCACAGGGGCTACCGGCGCCATTGGTCAGCCCCTGTCACATGGCCATCGGCGCCATCTTGTGCTCCTGTCATGTGACTGGAGCTGACCAATGGCGCCGAAAGCCTCTGTGACATAGTATGGGCAAAGGCTATCGGCGCCATTTTGATTACTGGCAGCCGACAACGAAATCACTTTCGTACCCCCGCTGGACCCCCAGGGATTATTGGCAAGCCTTGGGGGGGGGGGGTCAGGAGGGGGCTCTTGACCTCCCCAAGGGACCCCGCTGGACCACCAGGGATGTACTTAGTAAGTCTTGGGGAGGGATCGGGATGGGGGGTGGTAGTTTGTATTTATGTAGAAAACTGATTTTAAATGCTTGGGGTGGGTTTTAATTTAAAAAAAAAAAAAAGTGTCCCTCTCCCCATGCAAACCCGAAAAACGAAATTTCCCCGAAATTCGAGGAAAATTCTTTTCGGGTTTTGGGGGCCTCCGAAACCACAACGAGTTAGGAAATTTTGTTGAATTTCCTAACTCGGGCGAAAAACGAACCACATCTCTATTAAAGATACAGCAGCAGCAACAATGCCTGGACTCCCTGGCGGCATCTCTGCAACATCTGAACTCTCGGCTAGATGCTTCTGGGCCCTCCAGTGGACCACCTACTATTCCGGCACACAATACCTCTCCTAAGCGGCTACCGGCCCCTTCCTGGTATGCAGGTGATCCAGGACAATGTTGAGGTTTTCTTAACCAATCCTCAATGCACTTTTCACTGCAACCCGCACACTTTCCTTCAGATACAGTTAAAACCACCTTTATACTATCCTTGTTAGACGGCAAGGCTCTGGCCCGGGCATCTCTGTTATGGGAAAGAGGAGATCCCATTCTTCAGGACCATCAATGTTTTCTCCAAGTTTTTAAATGCACCTTTGATGATCCTAGGCGTTTGACGACCACCGGGTCAAACATTCTTCATTTACGCCAATGTAGTCGTACGCTATCCAATTATGCCATTGAATTTCAGACAATGGCTACTGAATTGAATTGGCGAGAGGACAGTTTATGAAGTATTTTTTTGGAAGCACTAGCCACCCACATCAAAGATGAGTTAGCTGCTTGAGATTTCCCTGACTCTTTGGATGATTTGATTTGTCTAACAGGCAAAATTGATCGATGCCTTCAGCAACTTGCCAGAGAATTGCGCGGACCATGTAGACCAATCACTCTTGCACCCTTCTTTTCTCAGCCTCTGACAGGTTCTGAATCAATGGCTATGAGCCCTCAGCTGAAGAACCAATGCACCTAGGGAGGAGGCCTTTAACAACTAAAGAAAGATGGCGTCACCAAACCCAAGGTTTATGTTTATATTGTGCTGGCAAAGGACATTTTTTGGCCAATTATCCTGAGAAAGGGGGAAACTCCAGAGCCTAGAACCAACAAGGGAGATGGATCTAGGTTGTACTAGCTCTGCTGCCCGGCTCATCCTTCCAGTAAAGATAATTCAAACCCAACAAGAATTCTCGACATTAGCCCTTCTGGATTCCAGGGCAGGGGGAAATTTCATTATGAGTAATCTGGTAAAACACCTTGGTCTACCTCCCATGCCGCGAGATACACCTTTGATACTTTCTTCAATATCCGTAGACCCACTCCCTGGACGAATCCTTCAGACTACTCTTCCACTGCACCTAAGGACTGGTATACTACATATGGAAGAGATTTCTCTTCACGTCATTGACAAAGCTGTTCATCCGATCATTTTAGGAATTCCTTGGCTCCAAAAACATTCCCCTGCGATCAACTGGGAAACACTTCAGTTAACCAAATGGAGCTCATAATGTCAACAGCAATGCCTTCTTCCAGTGACACGTCCTCTTACTGTATGTCTTGCTACCACTTCAGGAGACCTCCCTTCACAATATGCCAGTTTTGCTGATGTATTTTCAAAAGAAAATGCAGAAATTCTTCCTGAACATAGACAATTTGATTGTGCCTTCAACCTGCTTCCCGGGACCATACCTCCTTGGGGAAGGGTATATCTGCTATCTCTCCCTGAAACTCAGGCTATGGCCCAATATATCCAGGATAATTTAGACCGGGGATTCATTCGCCCATCTACTTCACCAGCTGGAGCTGTTTTTTTCTTCGTGGCCAAGAAAGATGGTACACTATGGCCTTGTATATATTATCGAAGATTAAATGCCATAACCAGGAAAGATCGCTACCTATTACCTCTCATTCCTGAATTACTGGACCGGTTACAGGGTGCCTTAGTGTTTATGAAACTTAATCTATGAGGGGCGTATAACTTAGTTCGCATCAGGCCGGGTGTCAAATGGAAGACTGCATTTAATACTCGGGATGGACATTTTGAATTTTTAGAAATGCCTTTCAGACTGTAACGCACCTGCAGTCTTTCAGTCCATGATGAATAAAATTTTTTGGGATCTATTATATAATAAAGTAGTAGTCTATCTGGATGATGTGTTGATATTCTCCCGTGATCTGCAATCTCACCGTGGTGATGTCCAACAAGTACTGCAACACTTGCAAGCCCACAAGCTCTATGTAAACTTGGAAAAATGCATTTTTGAAGTGGAGTCCTTCCCTTTTTTAGGATACATTATCTCCAATACTGGGTTACAAATGGATCCGGATAAAGGGGCCTGCATCCAGGAATGGCTCCATCCTTCCAGTCTGCGCTCCCTACAATAATTTTTGGGTTTTGCCAATTTTTATAGACACTTCTTTCCTCATTACTCTCAATTAGTTGCTCCATTGACCGCACTAACTCACAAAGGAGCCAATACCAGAGAGTGGTCTGTGGAGGCATTGGATGCTTTTTCCAAGCTTAAGAAGGCCTTCCTTTCTGAAACCTGCCTTCCAGCTCACTCCTGCCACCTTTGGTGGCTTAATATAATGCTTACTAAGAAGTCGTTGTTGCTTATAACATCAGTGAGTTTCTATCTATCTCTCAGAGCTTTCCCTGGAACCAGGTACTCACTCCTCGAGGGCCTAATGCATAAAAACTCCTGGGCTGCCTCAAGAGACTATTGTGTGAGTGTTACCATTAAGGACTTGTTCCTGAACTCTGCATGTCTTGCCTACTCACCTTCTTAGTTTCTCTAGAGCTCAGCCACCTTGGGATCACTGTTCCAGTACCTGAGGGACTACAGCCCAGCCGGGCACTTCCAGCTCACTACTGCCAGCTCTGGTGGTTTAATATATTGTCTAATAAAAGATCTAGTGTGTGTCTGTCCCCTACACTAAGCCTGCCTGCTTCCTGCCTCTGACCCTGCTTTGGATACTGGACTTTGTCTGCCTCTGACCCTGCTTTGGATACTAGACTCTGCCTTGCCTGCTGCCTGCCTCTGATCCTGCTTTGGTTACTGGGCTTTGGCTTGCCTGCCACCTGCCTCTGACCCTGCTTTGGATACTGGACTTTGCCTTGCCTGCCACCTGCCTCTGACCCTGCTTTGGATAATGGACTTTGTCGCTTTGCTGCCTGCCTCAACTCCAGACTGTCTATACCACTGCCCTGCTGGTAACTCCTGCTGCTGGCCCTAAGGTTCATTTCCCGCCAATGAGGAACCACGGTAAGCCTTTTTACCTTGTCATTGCGGCCCAAGGTTTACCAATTCATTGAATCATAACAAATAGACTGCACCTATATCACACTTACCCCCAGTTTGGAACAGGAGAGTACATTCCATATTCATTCTATTTGATGAATGTTCAGATGGTAAGTGATGCCCATTAACGGATCCTGAATGTAGTTTCGAGGTTTCCAGGGAGCTGCCACGATTCCTACATCCTTGCTCATTCCTCTCTTGGAACCAATTTTCCCGAAGGGAAATACGGTGATGGCTGATTGCTCGGTAAGTAAAAGTAGGTAACCGTAGTCTTGATAGAGAACCAGGTGGCAAAGAGTAATGCGCAACAAGAAGTTAATTGGTTTATCCTAAAGTATTTTGGTACTATTATGTATTAGAGATGTGCATTCGTTTTTGCCAAATTGGAAAATTTCAACGAAATTGTCCAATTCAGCATGTTTCAGGGAGCCCAAAAAAGATCAGGATTTTCCCGTTTCTTCGCAAAAATTTGTTTTTATGATTAGTGTGCACTAACGGGAGTCAGTGCGCGCTAACTCCCCATTAGTGCGCCCTAACTCCCGTTAGCATGCACTAACAAAAACTATCAAAAAGTAACAAAAAAGTAACAAAATCTAATGGGGAATTAGCGCGCACTAACTAAAAATCAATTTTTCACGAAAAAAAAGACCCGAACTGAAAAAAAACGACATTTTCCATGGCGGCCGAAAAACGAAGAATGACACAAACACAAAAAATTATGCACATCTCTATTATGTATATATGTGTTTCCTGGTGTTTGTTTTGTCAGTGTCAAACATGCAATATTTATTACCTCTGTTATAGGTGATGCTGGCTACAGCTGTAAGCCATGGTTGCTGACTCAACTCCTGGCCCCGCACACTGTGGTGGAAAGATGGTACAACGAGGCACATACCAGCACTAGGTCTGTCATTGAACGGATATTTGTCATGCTGAAAGGACAATTCAGATGCTTGGATCGGGCATGTGGTACCCTCCTGTACAGTCATAAAAAGGTTGCATGCATTATTATGGCCTGCTGCATGCTACATAGCCTTGCATTGCGCTTTGGGCTGGAAGTGGACGTCCCTGAAAACTTTCCCCCAGATTCACTGTACTACCAGCTGCAGAAGTGGACAACACAGTGTGAGGCTCGGAGGTTCACTGAAGGGTCAATGAGAAGTATTTCACATGAAGTTTCTTAGAGGTCTTACAAATAACCCCTCTCCTCTGTCTAAAATATTTCTTAAACAAAATCAAAACAATGGTTTACTGGTATTCTTTATAACACACCTAACTGCCATCAAATTTGTTGGACCCTTAAATCCAGAGTCAGTATTCACAGCAGACTCGTTTATGATATCGGGTCACTTTGCTTTTATTTAATAACACTTATATTTTGTTCATTTTTTATATATTTTCAATAAAAAACAATATCTCAGGTATGCTGATGAATTTTCGGTCTTCAAGCAAACAAATTGTCTTTCCAAGTAATACTGAAAAAACCAAGATATCCAGTCACAATCCCAGAAAACTTTTTAAACAATAATACTTATCACCAAAGAAAGCGTCAAAGATATTTCTTAATCATTCATTGTTTTGTGTTTTCTATTTCAGGAGTTGTAATTGGAGTCTGACAGGCACTGAAGGATGTTCAAGGATTTTCAAATGTTATCTTGATTTTATGACTTCTTTATAGTTAATAAATAACATTTCTGCAGCTGATTGTTTCTGTGGTTTAATGTAATTCCTTAACATCCTTACTGACGTTCTGAACTTGGACGCTTACGTCCAAGGCATCCCTTGAGTGCGACAAACAGGCCACTGAAGTCCAGCCCCTAGAAAGGATGCCATGGTTGTAGACATCCATGAGGTGCCACATGAAAGGCCCTTTGTATGCCCCCAAATCAACCCCTTTAAGGAACGCAGTAGTTGTCGATGTCCACGAGGGGCCACATGAATGGACACTAGTCTGGGGTGTCTGAACTGGGTCACTGATCTCAGATTGTTTGGAAACCTATTTGGTGCCTTTAAGGGACAACATAGTCATCGACATCCATGAGGGGCTGCAGGAATGGATGCTTTAGACCGGGGCGTCCCTTAAAGGTGCCAGACTTGGGCCGCCGATTTCAATGTCCGTTCAGTCCCTTTAAGGGCCACCCCGAACCTGGATGACATTTTTCTTTATCACACGCAGTTCTTTATCACACGCAGTTCTTTATCACACGCAGTTCCTTCTGCGCATGTCTTACGATGTCCATGCCCCGCAACCATGCCTAAAACGTCCATTTTAAGCATATCTCAGCATTGGGTAGGATGCCACGAGTCAGAGGCCACCGGCAAAATTTTTCGGAGGGTGATGTGTGGCTGCTAGCTATGTTGATGGTAGCAGATGAGAGCCACCTCTTCTTTCACCCTGAGCGCTGGTGGAATAATCATCTGTAATTCCTAATATACTCACCATCTGGCTGCCCACGTCTTGTGTGGAGGGTCAGGAGTCACTTCTTCTCCTCCCGGCACAGACGCCTGGCCCTCTTTTTCAATGCCTCCAGCTGGTGGCAGGAATAAAAATGAAAACATTACTATATACAGTATTTAATGCTGGGCCTGCACCTCCCATCCATTCTACAAGTCAAGCTACAATTCAAGGCCTCACCCATACTCACCTCGCTTGTTGTGTAGGAATAAAAAATTCAAACATTACTATATATAGTATTTAATGCTGGGCCTGCACCTCCCATCCATTCTACAATTCAAACTACAATTCAAGGCCTCACCATACTCACCTTTCTTGGGTAGGACGCTTGATCATTAAGTGTTGCCCTGAGCACCAGCCAGGCAGCTGATGACGTGGGCAGCCAGATGGTGAGTATATTAGGAATTACAGATGATTATTCCACCTCCTAAATTGATAATATGGCGATTGATGTGTGTGCTTGTCCATTGACTTCTCTTTCCCACAATACAATTATTCTTGTGAGTAGAACTAATAAGGTTTAATTATATCTGTTATAATTAAACCTTATTAGTTCTAAATCAATGCATCCTTCCTTCCATCCATCCATCCTTCCATCTTCCTTTTCCCTAACACTTTTTTGATATTTCCTATTTCACACACCTTGAGCTCGGAGGAAGAAGAGGCTGTTGAAAAGGAGCTGGAAGGGGAACCTGAACAGTCACTGCCACCCCCAACATCGCCACCTCCAAATCTCCTCCCCCCATACAACCAGATGTATGGTAACCACCCCCAACTCCATCGGATGCTTGACCCCTGCCCCCAACACTGCCACCCCCAACACTGCCACCCCCAACACCGCCACCCCCAACACCGCCATGGCCCAGTACCCAGCCCCCCAGCCCCCCTGCCCATTTCCCACCCCGTTTCCCAGAGGGAAGAGGAGGTAGTCATCATTGATGATGAGGAGCCCTCCATCTGCGGCCCACAATCAGCAGAATCAAGAGGCAGCATCCGAGGATGTGCCTGGTGAGGAAGGAAGGCCTTCTTCAATCCAGGCATACCTGGATACTAACCTAGCACTGCTAGGTCGGCTGGACTGCAGGATAGACACAATGCAAGGGCTCCTGGTGTATGTGGGGGGCCAATTTGGCAGAGCTGGTACATGGCCAGCAGCAGATGATTGAGCTTCTGTCAACAATAGCAGGAACTGGATTGCTGATGGTCCTGTCCCGGACCCGGACAAGTGGGCCCCCGCCACCCCACCAATGACGCTCCTCCTCGTCCCCCCAGGAAACATGCAAAATCCCTGCACTCCATCCCAACCACCTCCTTGTACATTAGTAAATAGTTTTATTTTTTAAGATATAAATCAACATTAAGAATCAGACATTGGTGCTGGTCCTGTTGGCTCTCCAGTATTATGACTAGCACCGGCCTCCAGTGCTAAGAACATAAGAACATGCCATATTGAGTCAGATCAAAGGTCCATCAAGCCTAGCATCCTGTTTCTAACAGTGGCCAAATCAGGCCATAAGAACCTGGCAAGTACCCAAAAACTAAGTCTATTCCATGTTACTGTTGTTAGTAATTGCAGTGGCTATTTTCTAAGACAGCTTAATTAATAGCAGGTAATGGACTTCTCCTCCAAGAACGTATTCAATTCTTTTTTAAACACAGCTATACTAACTGCACTAACCACATACTCTGGCAACAAATTCCAGAGTTTAATTGTGCATTGAGTGAAAAAGAACTTTCTCTGATTAGTTTTAAATGTGCCCCATGCTAACTTCATGGAGTGCCCCCTAGTCCTTCTATTATCCAAAAGAGTAAATAACCAATTCACATCTACCCATTCTAGACCTCTCATGATTTTAAACACCTCTATCATATCCCCCCGCAGCCGTCTCTTCTCCAAGCTGAAAAGTCCTAACCTCTTTAGTCTTTCCTCATAGGGGAGCTGTTCCATTCCCTTTATCATTTTTAGCCCTTCTTTGTGCCTTCTCCATTGCAATGTCCCTGTAATGTGCAAGGGCAAAAATATAATACAGTGGGCAGAGTTTAGGGGAGAGGATGATGACAAGGGGAATGCCACAGACAGGTGGGAAATGGAGAGAGTGTATATGAAGATACCAGGCAAGGAGTAGGGATATTTAGGTGGCAATGTCTAGGGGTTGGGGAAGTGGTGAGAAAAAGGAATAAAATCTGAAGTTATGCCATTATTTCCTGTGTTATTATTAACAGGCTTCCCATGTTTGGGGAAATGCTTAATCATAGTCAAATAAAGCATAGAAAAGTAAAAAATAGCCAACTTGAAAACACAGGAAAAATGCTAGACATTGCAGCCTTTAAAAATCACGGAACTATTTTATTGCAAAAAGAAAAATATTACTGTCACTGTGGCGTCACTGATGTGAAGGCTTGGCTTAAGGCCTCCACAGCCACATCCAGTCGTCCCACCACTGCAGTGATGTTGTTCTGGAATTCTACATTCTCCCGCTGCATCTGCTGGAGGACCGATTGGACTCCAGTCCACCCCTCCGCAACAGCAGTGTTGTGACCTTGCTGCCGTTCAATCAGGTTGGTCACCATGTTGTTGGCAAGGTCATCCAGGCAGATGATAGGCATGCCAACCTCTTTACTTGCTGCTCTACTGAAGCCCCTGTAGTCTCCAGATTTGCTTTCAGGTTGATTTCTAACACTTTGATTTGAAGAGCGACCTGTAGTTCTTGCAGATGCACCGGCAGAGCTGCTCCTTCTCTGCATCAAAGAAGCACACATCATGTACATACTTCTGTGGAGGTTGGACACCACTGGGGCCTGCCTGCTCTTCATCTGGAAGTAAGATTTGTTTTCTTCTATTCCATTCTGATCTCAGTCCAGTTGACCACCAGTGTTTCGACCTTTGTTCTCCATTTAAGTTGCTCGCTGCCAAAACAGAGACAGGAAACAAAATTATTGTACTCCAGTTATTGGCATTTTCAAGAACTGCAATGATACATTAGAAAACAGATCAGACAGATAGAGAGAGAGAGAGGCCGCTGAGAGAGCATGGGCAGATAGAAAAAGAAAGAAACACAGGCCCCCCAGAGAACATGGACAGAGAAAAAGGCCTCCCAGATTGCTGCCCCAAAATAAGTAAACAACAAAAAAGGCAGGCTTTTATGGTGCCAAAAAAGAATCATCATACAGTAATATTTAACAAGAACAAACAATTGAACTGTGTAAAGTATGATGTAGTATTAATATTCAATGCAAAAAGAACATCATAACTAATCACTGTTTATTTGATTGTGGTACCTCATAACATATAAGGCCTCTCGATTTTTATCAGAGAGTGCTCTTTAAAGAAAACAAGTCACATTTCAAGCGTTCACCATATATTGGTTTTACGCTAAAGAGACTTATATTTATCATTGTAATCATAGGTATCACCAATCATGCTTACTTTTGCGGAAACTAATAGTTTTTTTAAATTTTTAATTTTTTTTAGAGTTGGATGTGAACAAATTACTTATCATAGTCTCTTTAGCGTAAAACCAATATATGGTGAACGCTTGAAATGTGACTTGTTTTCTTTAAAGAGCACTCTCTGATAAAAATCGAGAGGCCTTATATGTTATGAGGTACCACAATCAAATAAACAGTGATTAGTTATGATGTTCTTTTTGCATTGAATATTAATACTACATCATACTTTACACAGTTCAATTGTTTGTTCTTGTTAAATATTACTGTATTATGGATCCGGCGAAACTTAAAGAGACATTTAGCTATTCAGCAGACCATGTATCAAATTTGTTACAACAGCAAGCTTTACTTACCACGGAAGCGGCTCCTGCCAAAACTGACTTTGAAGTGGAATACAGTGACTTACATAAGAAACTTATAAGATCTGAGCTTCACTCAGCCACACTTGTATAATATTTACATCAACAAATGATCCCGAGAGGTCTACGAACGACCAAAGCACCTTTGGTGTTTCAAGAGGATGATACTTTCATGGCACGATGGATCTCTATCCTCAATAAATGTTCCATTGATTTAATGGTTTTAATTGTGGAACGTACCACTATATCAATTCAAGAAACGACGGATCAGATTAAATCAATACAAGATCATATAACGGCTGAAGTTTCACCTGAATATCTTCAAGAAATTGTGGATAAAAATAAAACCAAACTTGAGGAATTCAAAACATCCCTCAAACAATTTAAAATTAAAAAAATACAGAGAGACGAAGGAGATTACTCCACTAATAATGTTTACCGTTGGCTTAATCCTGACAACCCTAAGCCAGAACGTCACGTTACCTTTGCTGAATCTGAGGGTAGTGGTTCTAGTAACTCTGATGATGGTGAGCTTAACAGACAACAAAAACGTGGAACTTATAATCAGCCTTTTTTAGGACGAAGCAACCGCGGCAGACGAGGCAGATGGCAACCTCGCAGAACAACTCGCACGGATCCCGTGTCACAAGCCCATGCACAGTGGCTGGGCCCTCAAACGAGATCTCGCTCACGTCACGATCCTCCATAATAAATATCTCTAACCACACACTCACCTCAGCACAGGATAAAGTATTAAATCTTGGATTATCCTTCGTCCCCTTTAAAAGCCACGATCCTTTCCAAAGCAGATTGGCAATAGCTCGCTTCATCCGAAAATTACAAGTGAAATTATATTGTGATATAAATATGGTACCTCCTGATGTTATATCTATAGTGCGCCCGAAATCTAATTGGATTCCCCCTGGACCCATGGACCCTAATATTAGCACATTTCAATCTTTAATTCTTAAAGACATCGAAGAATTCGAAAGAATATCTACACACCCATATGTTAATTTATCTTCTGAGCTATATCAGGCATTACAATCCCTGTCAGAAAATTCAGACATTATTATTAAGCCAGCTGATAAGGGTGGGAGTATAGTGGTGCAAGATCGCACACAATACATTCAATCTCTGTCCAATCAACTTACAGATACGAAGTATTATCAACGTTTATCGGAAGATCCTACTCCACAGCTTGTTGACATTATTAAAAATCTCCTGGATGAAAAAACATCTTCTTTTTTGACCCGTAAAGAACGACGCTTTTTAAAGGTGGAACATCCACGCATCCCCATGTTATATGGGGTCCCGAAAGTCCATAAATCCAAAGATAATCCCCCACTTAGACCCATTATCTCAAGTAATGGATCTATATTAGAGCCCTTAGCGATTTTTTTGGATTCTTTTTTGCAACCATTTGTAAAAAACATGCGGTCTTACGTTAAAGACTCAACCCAGGTTTTGAACAAGCTACAAGAAGTGGTAATCCATTCTCCTGATACAATATTAGTTACCATGGACGTCATATCTCTCTATACCAACGTATCCCAATCAACAGCGCTGGCTGTAGTGGAAGAATGTCTAAAAGAAAAATTAGAGGGTGGTCGGATTCCATTTCAATTTGTGTTTGAAATAGCAAAACTTGTGTTGCAAAAAAATTTTTTCAATTCAACAATGAATTCTTTTTACAGACGCATGGCATAGCGATGGGGTCATCGGTGGCCCCCTCAATAGCCAATTTGGTCATGGACCGTTTTGAGCGCACATTCATATATTCTTCCACTTGGTTTTCATATATTAATTTCTGGATTCGATACATTGACGACCTTTTATTTTTCTGGACTGTAGAAGAAACAAAATTGACAGAATTTTTGACGTGGATAAATAATTTAGACCCAGATTTAAAATTCACTTTACAATCAAGTCATACTCAACTTCCTTTCCTAGACATATTGATCAGAAAACAAGTCACCACTTTGCACACTACTATCTATCGTAAAGACATTGATAGGAATAATCTTCTTCGTTACAATAGCTTTCATTCTCGTGCATTTAAAAATGGCTTGCCAGTAAGCCAATTTTTTAGAGCACGGCGATTGTGTTCATCCAATAAAGAGTTTAAAGTTCAAGCTCAAATTTTGGCAAAAAGATTTTTTGAGCGAGGATACCCTTTTCCAGCGGTATATAAAGCCTATAAACGTGCTTATTATTCTCCTCGTGATTCACTTCTTCAATACCGAACCAAAGAACCAATAACAACCAATATCTGCGTGTTACCTCACACAGATAAGTCTTACTTGCTAGTACAAAGCATCAGAAAGCACTGGCATATTTTACAACTCCATCCTAACTTTATAGAAGCTCCTTTGATATCCTATCAGCGTAGCAAAAATATCAAGGATTATGTAGTGCATACATCTCTATTGGATAATAGACCTAAAGTTATTAATGGAACACATCTCAAATGTGGAAAATGTGATATGTGCGAGCACACTATGGAGGGACATGAATGGCAGCATCCTATCACACAGAAAATATATAAAAAAAACGCAAATACCACGTGTGAATCAACACAGATAATATATTTGATTCAATGCCCATGCCCGCTGTTATATGTGGGCCGCACTAAAAGACAAATAAAAATCAGATTACGAGAGCATAGGAGCCGTATTAACACGGCAAACATTGAAGCTCCTATAGTTAAACATTGCTCTCAATATTTTCACACATTTGACCAATTACAGTGGACTGTCTTGGAGCAAGTGCAAATGAATCCTAGGGGAGGAGATATGATGAATCATTTAAACAATCGTGAGCAATGATGGATTTTTACTTTGGCAACAGAAATTCCAGCAGGGTTAAACGATACCATTGAGTGGTCATCAATGATTTAATCCACATTGCGTCACGTCATTTCCGGGTCGTTTCTAATTGGTCTGCATATGACTCTTTGTTCTCTTTAAATTAAGCGCGGTAAAGCAATGGCGGATCCTGCTTTGTCAAGCTGTGATCACGCAAAATGGCGGTTATGTGATGGGACAAGCTTCTAATAATGTATGCTGCTGAAAATGGGTGACGTATTATAAAAAAATTGTTTTTGGTGAATGCATGGTTCAAGTAACTAACCTCTCATTTATTTCATCTAGACACCGTGGTAAAAGTTAAAACCCCTGAAGAAGTACACGAAACACGGACGTGTCGGGTTCTTACCGGTGTTTCAGAAAAGCGGTCGTCACAGCACGCTAAGCGTACAATGATAAGTAATTTGTTCACATCCAACTCTAAAAAAATTTAAAAATTTAAAAAAACTATTAGTTTCCACAAAAGTAAGTATGATTGGTGATACCTATGATTACAATGATAAATATAAGTCTCTTTAGCGTAAAACCAATATATGGTGAACGCTTGAAATGTGACTTGTTTTCTTTAAAGAGCACTCTCTGATAAAAATCGAGAGGCCTTATATGTTATGAGGTACCACAATCAAATAAACAGTGATTAGTTATGATGTTCTTTTTGCATTGAAAAAAGAATCATCGGCATACACAGATCGAGCGTCCTTTAAGAAGCTAACGTAACTTTATTACGTGTTGCAAAATCGATTTCCAGGGGCTCAAATGCAAGGAAATTCAGAACATGGATAGAAAAACAGACTATAGTAAGGACAAAGAAACACAGGTGTCCCAGATAGCATGGACAGAGAGAGAAAGGCCTCTCAGATTGCTGCCCCAGATCAAACCAAAAAAAAAGGCGGGATTTAATGGTGCCAAAAAAATATCACCAGCGAAAACGGGTTGAGCGTCCTTTAAGAAGCTAACAGACGTTCGAAAAGTGGATAAGAATGTCTGTACCAGGAGGTGGCTGCTCACCATTTAGAAAGCATTTCCAAAATCGGAATGTCCCTGTATATCAGCTCCCGGTATTTCAAACGTTCAAGCATGAAACGTCAATCTACAATGCAATTTTATGGATGTTCGATTGCGAAGCAAGCCGAACAGTGACCAGAACTGCACACATTATTCAAGGTGCATTCTTACCATGTAGTAGATACTCCACTTGGAAGTACCATAACCTCTCTCCAATGCAGCCTAGAATGCCTCCCTTTTACCCCAAAGCTCCCTACATTTCAGTTTCTTTGAAATTATTTTTTAAATAGATACTCCTCTCCTTTTCTGCCAACCCTATCCTTCCTAAACAGATTGTAGGCCTCTATGAGTATATTCCATTCACAGAACTCATTGAACCATGTTTCTGTGATGGCAACATTATCCACATTTTCCTTCACCTTAAGGATTTGAAGATAAGAAATTTTATTGCTTAAACTATAAGCTTTTGTGCTTATGGACTTCCATTTACAGAGTCTGGAAAAGCCAAAAAGAAATAAATGTTGGCCTTGCCCATGACCTAATCCAATATATTTTCTTGTATTGCCACCTAATTAAAGGTAGCCAGATTCTGTTTTCAGTAGGGGTGTCAATAATGAAAAAAATTGTTTTCATTTTCAATTCATTTTTGGGAATTTTTTCCCCAAAGAATTCATTTGTGAAATGTTTGATTCATTACATTTGTGTGAAAAAAATAATCAAAAAGAAAAAACAAAAGAAACAGACAAAAGAAAAAAAAAAACATGGCCTCCTATCCATTCTTCCCACATACCCACCTGGAAAAATGCTGGAGACAAGATACCCCTGGACCCCCACTTACCTTGGTCTGTGGGGATCTAACAGTGAGGCCTAGGCCTAGGCCGCAACTTCAGACTTCTGTATGATGACGCCGCAGGAGCTCACAGTGACCTCAGCCTCATCCTAGACAAGGCCGATGCTTGGTCCTCAGCCAAGGCCAAAGCCAGTGCCTAGGTCCAGTGCAGCAGTCTGGCCTGGCAACAGTGTCCTGATGATGGGTCCTCATCCTGAACCTAGGTGTAAAACAGGGCCCAGCCCGGAGACCGTGTCCTGCCACCTGGTCCTCAGCCTAGGCAACAGGTTGTGTCTAGGCCCTATTCCACGGTCCAGCCTAGGGGCCAGGTCTTGATGCCATGGGCCAGCCAGAAGGCTGAGTCCATCTAACAGAGCCTTGACTCAGATCCAGGCCCAAAGCAGTGATCTGGCCCAAAGGCCAGGTCATGACACTTGGGCTTTGGCCTAATGTTGTGGCCCGGCCCAGAGACTGGATCCTGATGCCTGGATCTTAGCCTAGGGCAGAGTTTGGGACCAGGCCTGATGCCATGGCCTGTCCTAGAGACTAGGACCTGATGTTAGGACCTCAGTTCAGACCCAGGCTGATGCCAGTATTCAGCCTGAAGCTTGGGTCCCAACTCTAATGGCCTCGGCCTAGGCGCGAGCTCATGCCAAAACATGATGCCATGGCCTAGTCTGATGGGGTCTCAACCTGGAGGCTGGATCTTCAAGCCTGGGCCTTGGCCTAGGATCAGGTCCAAACCCATAGCCCAAACCTCAGAGCAGATCCAACAATGTCTTCTTTTTTTCTTCAACTGACACTGCCTACTAAACTGGCACAAGAGTTAATTTACATCAGTGCATTCACCCCAGTGAACAGCACCATTTTGATGTAAGGCATCAATAGCAATTCTAGGTCCAGGATTTGGCCTAGGATTCAGCCCAGGCATCAGGACTCAGTCCCTTGCCCATGCCTCGGCATTTGGCCTGGGTCTGGGCCAAGGCCACAATATTGGGCCCTGGCCTCTGGGCCATGCTGCAGCATCAGTCCTGGATCCAGGTCAAGGCCCCAGCATCAGTATCCAGCCTGACCACTTTCATGGATCCCCGACAGATCAGGTAAGTGATTGTTCATAGAAACATAGAAGTGATGGCAGAAAAGGCCCTTATGGCCCATCTAGTCTGCCCACCCAGCTTCCATAGTTATCAGTTCCCCATACTTATGTTACTCAGACGGCCAAGTTCAGGGAACTTGTTAACTATTTGAGCCCAATTTCCCTCCCACCCCACTCCCACCGCTGTTGAAGCAGGGGGCATTGTTAGAGTTGATTCAAAAGTGAAGTATTAGGATTTTTGGTTAAAGTTAGTAATTTCCGCATAAAGCAAGTTACCCCCATGCTCTTGTTGGTTACTTCTTGATTTCAATTTCCTTACCCCTTGTTGTTGCTGCACAGAGCAATACTGGAGTTGCATCAGAAGTGTAGTATCAGGCTTTTTGGTTAAGGGTAGTACTGTCACATCAAACAACTTACCCCCATGCTTATTTGTTTTCCCAGACTGTACAGTTCAATGTCCTTGTTGGTTGTTATCTGAATCAAATTCCTCTTTCTTCTTTTCCCTCCTGTTGTTGAAGCAGTGAGCAATGATAGAGCTGCATCTCAGTATGAAAGCTTACTTTTTAAGGGTAGTATCCGCCACACTAGCAAGTTACTCCCATGCGAAGGCTTATTTTTTTAATGGTAGTATCCGCCACACCAGCAATTTATCCACATGCCTCTTATTTCATGCCCCTCCCCCTTGCTTTTAGGGATACATGGTGTTTATCTCATGCCCTTTTGAAATTTTCCATCATTTTTGTCTTCACCACCTCCTCCAGCAGGGCATTCCATGCGTCCACCACCCTCTCCGTGAAGAAATATTTCCTGACATTGATTCTGTCACCTCCCTGGAATTTCATTAAGTGACCCTTAGTTTTATTGGATTTTTTTCCAGCGGAAAAGGTTTGTTGTTGATCCTGCATCATTAAAACCTTTCAAGTTTCTGAAGGTCTGTATCATATCTCCTCTGCTTACCCTCTCCTCCATGGTATACATATTTAGTAGGGATGTGAATCGTTTTTTGAGGATTTAAAATATCGTCCGATATATTTTAAATCATCAAAAATCGTTAGAGGCGATATACTCTAGTAATTCCCCCAATTTATCATCAAAAATCGTAAATCGGGGGAAGGGGAGGGGAAGGGGGAGGGCAGGAAAACCGGCACACTAAAACAACCCTAAAACCCACCCCGACCCTTTAAAATAAATCCCCCACCTCCCGAACCCCCCAAAAATGTCTTAAATTACCTGGGGTCCAGTGGGGGGGTCCCGGTGTGATCTTCCACTCTTGGGCCACGGGTGCGTTAATAGAAATGGCGCCGGCGCCATTGCAATACAAAATGGCGCTGGCCGTATGGCCGTATGGCCGGCGCCATTTTGCAATATGGCAATAAGATTCGAGTAAAGGAGGTCACTTCCGGACCCCCGCTGGACTTTTGGCAAATCTTGTGGGGGTCAGGAGGCCCTCCCAAGCTGGCCAAAAGTCCCTGGGGGTCCAGCGGGGGTCCGGGAGCGATCTCCTGCGCTCATGACGTCGGGGGACAGGAACCAAAATGGCGCCATTTCTATTAACGCACCCGTGGCCCGAGAGTGGAAGATCACACCGGGACCCGCCCACTGGACCCCAGGTAATTTAAGACATTTTGGGGGAGTTCGGGAGGGTGGGGGATTTATTTTAAAGGGTCGGGGTGGGTTTTAGGGTTGTTTTAGTGTGCCGGTTTACGAT
Source organism: Rhinatrema bivittatum (assembly GCF_901001135.1). NCBI lineage: Eukaryota > Metazoa > Chordata > Amphibia > Gymnophiona > Rhinatrematidae > Rhinatrema > Rhinatrema bivittatum. The sequence continues at coordinate 45,304,624 of NC_042630.1, read as the reverse complement.
TTACACGATTTACACGATTTAAAAAAAAAACAAAACCGCGACAATCCGATTCCCTCCCCCCCCCAGCCAAAATCGATCGTTAAGACGATCGATCACACGATTCACATCTCTAATATTTAGGTCCTACAACCTCTCTTTATAAGTCATTTGATGGAGACCTTTCACCATTTTGGTCGCCCTTCTCTGGACTGTCACCAACCTGGCTCTGTCACTTTTGAGATATGGTCTCCAAGACCGAACACAGTACTCCTAGTGAGACCTCGCCAAGGACCTGTACAAGGGGATTATCACTTACTTTTTCTTACTACATATTCCTCTCTCTATGCAGCCCAGCATTCTTCTAGCTTTAGCTATCACCTTGTCACATTGCTTCGCCATCTTTAGATCGCTAGACACTATCACCCCAAGGTCTCTTTTCTGTTTCGTGCACAGCAGCGCTTGACCCCCCATTGCATACAGTTCCTTTGGATTACCACATCCCAGATGCATGACTCTACACTTCTTGGCATTAAGTCCCAGTTGCCATATCTTTGACCACTCAACAAGCTTCTTTAAATCATGTCTCATTCTCTCCACTCCTTCCTGCATGACCACTCTGTTGCAGATCTTAGTATCATCCGCAAATAGACAACATTTACCTTCTGCGCATTCTGCAATGTCACTCACTAAGACGTTGAACAAAACTGGTCTCAACTCTGATCCCTGCAGCACTCCACTTAACACCATTCTCTCTTCGGAGTAGGTTCCATTTGCCATCACATGCTGTCTTCTATCTGTCAACCAGTTTGAAATCCATGCAACCACCTTAGCACTCACTCCCAAGCTTCTCATTTTGTTCATGAGTCTTCTATGCAGGACCGTATCAAAGACTTTACTTAAATACAAGTAAATCACATTGAGCGCTCTTCCCTGATCCAATTCTCTAGTCACCCAATCAAATAAATCAATCATATTCATCTGATAGGACCTTCCCCTGGTGAATCCGTGCTGTCACAGATTGATTAAGCCACCAGATTGTAGGTAGTTCACTATCCTTTATTTCAGCAGAGTCTCCATTAATTTTCCCACCAACAAGTTGAGGCTAACCAGCCTGTAATTTCCAGCCTCCTCCCTGCTCTCAGTTTTGTGAAGTGGGACCACCACCGCTCTTCTCCAGTCACTTGGCACCACTCCTGTTTTCAGGGATCTATTGAACAGGTCACTCAGGGGACCCCCCAGTGCATCACTGAGCTCCTTCAGTATCTTCAGATGAATCTCATCAGGCCCAATGCCTTTGTCCACTTTCAGTTTTCCTAGCTCTTCCCATACATTCTCTTCCGTAAACTTGGTTTCTTCAAATCCATCTCCATCCACAACCTTGTTAACCAGCGACGGTCCTTCTCCAAGGTCTTCCTTAGTGAATACCAAACTGAAGTATTTGTTTAATATTTCCACTTTTTCTTTGTCTCCTTCCACACATTGATCCTTTTCAACTTTCAGTTTTATTATACCACTTCGGACCTTTTTCCTTTCTCTGATGTATCTGAAAAATGTTTTGTCACCTCTTTTTATCTCTTTGGCAATCCTTTCTTCTGCCAGACTTTTTCCTTTCCTGGTTACTTTCTTCGTCTCTCTCAGTTTAACCAGATATTCTTCCCTGTGTTCCTCTTTTAGAGATCCTTTATATTTCTCGAATGCTGCTCTTTTTATTTTTATTTTTTCAGCCACTGCTTTGAGAACTAGATAGGTTTCTTATTTCTCTTGCTTTTGTTTACTTTCTAACATAAATATTAGTTGCCTTTGTAATTGATCCTTTTAGTTTGGCCCACAATTGTTTCAATTCTCCCATTTTCTCCCAGTCTTCAAGTTCCATGTCCAGGAATTTTCCCATTTCAACAAAGTCCATATTTTTGAAGTTCAAACTTAGGTCTTCATGCGACTTCTCTGTATCCTATCTGCAATATCAAACCATACCGTTTGATGTTCTCTGGGGATAAGGTGGGCCGCCACCAAGATATTTGAGATGCTATCCCCATTTGTGAGCACTAAGTCGAGAATTGTTATGTTCCTGGGCCGTGCCCCGGGACCTCTGCTTACCTCGTGGCCAACCCGGGCCGCTGGAAGTCTTCTCTGGCCGTCCAGGTCCGAAACACAGCCTGCCGCGGCATTCCCTCCAAGAGGGAGTCGCCACCGACCTTCCGTCCCTGACCCCTCCCCCTAGGCGAGCGCGCCAGGGTTCAAGATTTAAAGGGGGCAGCGCGGGAAATCCTGGACAGTCCCTAATGATGACATCAGACGCTGCTGGGTTATTTGAACCCTGCAGCCGCCTCTAGACCTCGCCTTGCAATGAGGTTCACTCAGTCTGAGTTGCTAGTTGCTGCATCAGGACTCCTGACTGTCTTCGGCATCTGACTCCTGACCCTGCTTTGTCTATTGACTCCAGCTTCAGCTTCCGTCCATGGTTTTGTCTTCAGCTTCTGACTTCTGACTCCTGACCCTGCTTTGTCCATTGACTCCGGCTTCGGCTTCAGCTTCCGTCCTAGTTTTGTCTTCGGCTTCTGATTTCTGGATCCTGACCTGCTTCGTCCATTAACTCTGGCTTCAGATTTCATCCCTGGTTTTGTCTTCAGCTTCTGACTTCTGGCTCCTGACCTGCTTCGTCCATTAATTCCGGCTTCAGCTTCCATCCCTGGTTTTGTCTTCGGCTTTTGACTTCTGGCTCCTCACTCTGCTTTGCTCTCTGACTCCGGCTTCAGCTTCCGTTCCTGGCTTGTCTTCGGCATCTGACTTCGGACTTCTGACCTTGGCTTGTCCCTGGACTCCGGCTTCAGTCCTCACCTCTTCTGCAGGTATCCGGTTCTACGCTTTCCCGGAGGATTCACCCAAGTCCCAGCGGCTTGGGCCCTCATGGGCTCCTCCCGGGAAGGCAGCAGGCTTCTAAGGGTGAAGTCTCTTCTGGTCTTCTGGGCTCAGCCGCTTCTGTCAACTACCTCTTTGGGCTGCTCCTCTGGTCCTTGGTCACATAGGATCACACCTAAGTCCAAGAGGCCCGCGTCCCTACAGGCTCCTCCTGGAGGGACCTCGGGCTTCCAGTGGTGAAGCCTTCTCTGGAACACCTCTTCAGCGCCACCTCCCAGCTGCGACAACCACTGTGGATCCCCACAGTGCAACATCATCAGGCTCAGCTGGCCCAAGGGTCTACTCCCGTAACAGTTTGCAAGGCCATGGACCACACTACCAAGACTACATTGATGTCTTCTCAAAGGAGAAGGATGAGCTTCTTCCGGAGCACCGACCTTTTGACTGTGCTATCAACTTGATCCCGGGCACCATGCCACCTCGAGGATGAGTATACCCATTGTTGCTCCCAGAGACACGAGCCATGTCTGCATATATCCAAGAGAACTTGGAATGAGGGTTCATTCAACCGTCCAAGTCCATGGCCGGAGCCTGGTTCTTCTTCATAGCTAAGAAGGACAGGTCTCTCCGACCCTATATTGATTATTGTGGTCTGAACAGCATTACATGGCGTGACCGATACCCACTACCATTGATCCCGGAACTACTAGATCGACTACAAGGAGCCAAGGTGTTCACGAAGTTGGATCTCAGTGGGGTGTATAATCTGGTGAGAATTCGGCCAGGCGACGAGTGGAAGACCACGTTCAACACAAGTGATGGCCATTACGAATATCTGGTCATGCCCTTCGGTCTCTGCAACGCCCCTGCGGTTTTTCAGAACCTCATGAACGAGGTACTAAGGGACATGTTACATACGTCAGTCATTGTTTACCTGGATGACGTGCTGATATACTTAAAAGACTTGGACACGCACCGCCGAGATGTCTGCAGGGTACTGCATGAGCTTCGGGATAACCAGCTCTTTGCTAAAATGGAGAAGTGTCAATTCCAGCGAGAATCCTTACCCTTCCTTGGATATATTGTGTCCTCCCCGGGGTTCCATATGGACCCTGAGAAAGTGACAGCCATCAAGGATTGGCCTCTGCCTGTGGGGGTCAAGGCGCTTCAGCGCTTTCTTGGCTTTGCCAATTTCTACCGGCAATTTATATCCCATTACTCCGGGATGGTGGCAGCTCTTACAGCCCTCACTAAGAAAGGGGCCGATGCCAGAAATTGGCCTGCAGTGGTGCTACGAGCATTCCAAGAGCTGAAGACAGCCTTCCTTCAGGACACATGTCTCCATCACCCAGACCCCCAACGTCAGTTCATCGTGGAAGTTGACGCCTCTGACATAGCGGTCAGAGCCATCCTGAGTCAAATATCCAGCAACGGCAAATCCCTGCCATGTTCCTACATTTCCAGGAAATTCTCACCGGCAGAAAACAATTATGGCGTAGGAGACAAGGAACTTCTTGCCATCAAAATGGCCTTCGAGGAATGGTGCCAGTGGTTGGAGGGAGCCCAGCACTCAGTGATCGTGTATACGGATCACAAGAACCTAGAATGTTTATGTCGCGCCCAATGCCTCAATACCCGACAGGCTCGGTGGTCCCTATTTTTTAGCCACTTCAACTTCCCCCTCCGCTACAGACCAGTGGCCAAGAACGTCCGGGCGGATGCCCTTTCCCATACAGCGGAGACAGAGGACACTCCTAATTCGCCACAATACATACTCGACCCGGCCAAGGTGCTCCTCGCGGCATCCAACGTGGTCCCTATGGGGAAGACGGTAGTACCAGTACACCTCCAGAGGAAGGTTGTATCTTGGGCCCATGACTCTCTGACCGCAGGCCACCCTGGGGGTAGCTAGAACCCAGGAATTACTTTCCGAGTTCTACTGGTTGCCGCAGTTTAAGAAGGACGTGCGGCTCTGTGTCAGCTCCTGCCCAACCTGTGCTCAACAGGTTGCCCCTGGGGGCTTCTTCAGCCACTGCCCATTCCCGCCTAGCCGTGGACCCATTTATCCACGGACTTCATTGTCGACCTGCCCTCTTCTGAAGGGAAGATGGTGATCTGGGTTACAATTGACAGGTTCTCCAAGATGGCCCCCTTTGTTCCTCTTGCTAAATTGCCCACTGCACCTGAACTTGCGAACCTGTTTACCCACCACATCTTTCGACTTCATGGACTCCCCCATCACATCGCCTCAGATCGAGACTCTCAATTCATGGTGAAATATTAAAGGGCGCTCTGTAAAATGTTTGGGGTCCAGCTAGACTTCATGACCGCCTTCCACCCTCAAGCTAACGGCCAAGGGGATCGCATGACTTTGAAGGCCTTCCTCCAATCCTTCGTGGGAGATTTGCAGAATGATTGGGTGGCCCTACTCCCATGGGCGAAGTTCTCATACAACCACGTCAAACACTCTGCCAATGGCAGTTCTCCCTTCTATATGGTATATGGAAAAAGGCTTCAACCTCCCTTGCCCTTGCCATTGGTAGTGCCATCTCCAGCCGTACAACTCACGGCCAACAATTACGTCATCTCTGGAGATCCACCCAGGAGAAACTTTGACACACCGCGGTTATCGCAAAGAAGTATGCAGACCACTTACAACATCCTGCCCCGCCATTTCTCCCCAGGGATAAAGTGTGGCTGAGCACCAAACACCTCCGCTTGTGGCTTCGCTCAATGCGCCTGGCCCCAAGGTTCATTGGCCCATTCTCTATCATGGAACGAGTGGAAGAAGATTCTTACCGCCTCTGCCTTCCACCTGTGCCTTCCGCCTTCATACACAGATATTGTGAGTTCCACCTTCTGCCTCCGCCTTCCACCTGCACTCAGAGTACACAACATCTTCCATGTTTGGGTACTTGCCAGGTTCTTTGGGTACTTGCCAGGTTCTTATGGCCTGGATTGGCCACTATTGGAAACAGGATGCTGGGCTTTATGGACCCTTGGTCTGACCCAGTATGGCATGTTCTTATGTTCTCTCTACTGAAGCCACTGGTTCTGTCTGTCTTCCATAGGAAGACCCCTGCACCGTCCACTCTTGAGGCATATGAGGATACAGTCTATCAAGTCAAAGGTGTACTAGATATGCGATTCCACCTTAGACGTTGGGAGTACCTCCTCTCTTGGGAGGGTTATGGCCTGGAGGAGAATTCCTGGGAGCCAGCTGTTGTAATTTCTGCTAGGAGTTAGCAATCTGTTAGGGTTTGCTCCTCCTGAGGGGAGGAGCTAGCAATATGTTAGCGACTCTGCTAGGGTTAGCAATCTGTTGGCAAACTGTTATGGAGTTCCTCCCCAGAGGGGAGAAGTCAACAACCATATAAGATCTATTCTTCCAGAGGGGAGGAGTTAGTATCTGTGGTGGATCTCCGCACAGAGTGGCAACCTGATATATGAGAGTTCCCCTGAAGGGAGGTGTTGGCCATCTGTATGGTTCCTGCTAGGAAGTAGCAATTGGTTATGATACAGTTCCTGAGGAAGGAGATGATAGCAACAGTTGAGGGTTAGACTGCAAGGTAGCAGTTTGTTGTACTCAGCTCTTGAAGTGTGAGAGATGAGCACTCGAATGTGGAATGGTGAATCCTTGGGCCGATGGCAGATGACAGTGCCCTCAGGAGGATATCATGAGAGGGACCACTGACTAGGCTGGAGTATGGAGACAGATACAGATAATTCTTTATTAGATAGGTAGTAGAACCTCCAGAGGTGGCAGTAGTGAGCTGATGTGCATGGCAGGGCTGAAGTCCCTTAGATACTGGAACTGCTGTCTTCGGGTTTGCTGAGCTGTAGAGAGAGACTCATAGATAGTGAGTAGACAGGGTATGCTGGATACATAAACAGAAGTAGATGATTCACTCACATAGATTATTAAGAAGGCTCAGAAGCTGGAAAGAGTTAGGCCCTCGAGGAGCAAGTACCTGGTTCCAGGAACAGCTCCCTGGTAACTCACAGTTATCTATCTTTGTAATGGTTTCTAGGCAATAGACAATAGTTAGTATATTCAGGAACAGGAGCCTCTAGGTGAGTACTGGTTCCTATATGCAATCTGAAATAAGAACTCACAATATCTGTGTATGAAATAGCTTCTGAAATAGAAGAGAGTGGAGGGTATTAGGAACATGGGCCCTCGAGGAGTGAGTACTGGTTCCTATCTGCAATCTATAATAATAACTCACAATCTCCATACCTGCGATAACGTCTAGACAGAAGAGAATCTTCAGAGTTCTAGGAACATGGGCCCTCGAGGAGTGAGTACCGGTTCCTATCGGTAATCTGAAATAGAAACTCACAATGTTCACATCTGCAATCGCTTCCAGGCAAAAGGGAGTCTTCTGAGCATTCAGGGACGTAGACCCTCGAGGAGCGAGTACCGGATCCCTTCTTAGCAATCTTAAATCAAGAAGAGAGAGCGAGGCCCCAAGGAGTGGTAACCCCTGGTTAGTTCGAGGAAGCAGAGCAGCGGAGAATGAAGTGGTTTGAGATGATCCCCACAATCAATCCCTTGCTAACTCAATTCGTAAGCGTAAGCAAAAGACCTTTTATGTTGGAAGCGAATGACGTCACTACGGGGGGATGCCCCCGAGGTTCGCGCCCTTGCTGGTACAAACTTCGGAGCACGCGTGCACCATACATAATCAGTAACATGGCGGATCCACAGCGTCAGGACAGCCAGGGGACTCCGGAAAGAAATGGCTAGGAGAAGCCGCGGCAACAACTGCCCATCAGACTTGAAGGGAGTCGCCTCAGAGGTAGAGAGGGTGGAGCGAGGGCAAGAGCAGGCACGAACGCAATACCAGCCTCCAACATCTTGGACAAAGCCCCTCCTTACCAGGTCCATGTGGATCATCCAGCTAAACCCAGGCCCCAGGAAGGGGGCATAGAAGGGGGGGGTACTGTTACGGTCCCGGGACCACCGCTTACCTCACGGCCAGCCCGGGCCGCTGGAAGTCTTCTCCGGCATCCAGGCCCGAAACGCAGGCTGCTGCGGCGTTCCCTCCACGAGGGGGACACCACCGATCATCCGTCACTGACCCTGCCCCCTAGGCACGTGCGCGCGCCGGGGTTCAAAATTTATAGGGGCCAGCTCAGGAACTCCCTAATGATGACATCAGATGCTGCCTGGTTATTTAAACCCTGCAGCCGCCTCTAGACCTCGCCTTGCAACAAGGTTCACTCAGTCTGAGTTGCTAGTTGCTGCATCAGGACTCCTGACTGTCTTCGGCTTCTGACTCCTGACCTTGCTTCATCCATTGACTTCGGCTTCATATTCCATCCCTGGTTTTATTTTCGGCTTCTTACTTCTGACTCCTGATCCTGCTTTGTCCATTGACTCCGGCTTCAGCTTTCATCTCTGGTTTTGTCTTCGGTTTCTGACTTTTGGCTCCTGACCTGCTTCATCCATTGACTCCGGCTTCAGCTTCCATCCCTGGTTTTGTCTTTGGCTTCTGATTTATGGCTCCTGCCTCTTCTTCGTTCTCTGACTCCGGCTTCAGCTTCCGTTCCTGGCTTGTCTTTGGCATCTGACTTCGGACTTCTGACTTTGGCTTGTCCCTGGACTCCGGCTTCAGTCCTCACCTCTTCTGCAGGTATCCGGTTCTCTGCTTGCCCAGAGGATTCACCTAAGTGCCAGCGGCTTGGGCCCTCACAGGATCCTCCCGGGAGGGCCGCTGGCTTCCAAGGGTGAAATCTCTTCTGGCCTCCTCGGCTCAGCTGCTTCTGTCGACTATCTCTTCGGGCTGCTCCTCTGGTCCTTGTTCGCATAAGATCACACCTAAGTCCAAGAGACCCGGGTCCATACAGGCTTCCTCCTGGGGGTACCTTGGGCTTCCAGTAGTGAAGCCTTCTCCGGAACACCTCTTCAGCACCACCTCCTGGCTGCGATGACAACTGTTGGTCCCCACAGTGCAACACCATCAGTCTCATCCGGCCCAAGGGTCCACTCCCGTAACAAGAATAGCTCCCTCCCTCGAGAGTTCCATTACCATTTGTTTGTACAGAGCCCCGTGCAGGGCATCCACTATCTCTCTATTTCTGTTAGATTCCATAGAAAGGATCCTCCAGTCTACATGTGCCATATTAAAATCTCCAACAATCAACACAAGTACCTTCCTTTCCACCTTTTGGATGTCTTCAATCAGCTCTCTGTCTTGTTCTTCCATTTGAGTCGGAGACCAGTAAACGAATCCAGTAAAAATAGATGCACCATCCTTTTTTTTTAGGACATTTGGGAGTCCTAGGTCTCAGCAAAGGCCCTGGCATTGGCTTTGGCCTAGGCCCCGGCCCATGCTTTGGACCATGGCCTAGTCCGAGATATCCTGCTTTGGGCCTCAACCTATGCACTAGGTAAGGCCCCGGCCTTGGGCCTAGTTCTAGTCACGAAGCATTCATTGAAAAACATGTGCAACAAATAAGGTTCTTTTCATTTGGGGGGGGGGGGGGGGCTAGATTTCATTTCAGGGGACTCCTAAATGAAACAATATTGCCCTTATTGTTGAGATTTGTGCATTCAGTTTAAATAAATGCACATTCCTAAAATTCAGCCAGTTCAGCCAGTATAGAATAATTCACTATAGTCAGATGCGTCAATTTATCCTGCTAAGTAACACTTTTGTACAAAAATAAATTCAAAATTACATTCTTTATCATATCATAACACGTTTTCCGAGCTACAACCCCCCAACCAAAACTATTCTGCAAAACTATTCCGCAAATCCCTAATGCCATTTTCAACTCCTTTGAACTCACCGGTTCCTTGGAAATTGAAAATACCATAAAAAAAAATGAAACCTGCCACACACCCTAGTGATACTATCCCTACAAACTACTTATGTCTATCCCATAAATTATAGCACCCCCATTGCTGACATTATCAATTGTTCCCTGACCCTAAGGAGAAGTTACATCCAGCTAAACAAGTATAATCAAGCCTATATTGAAAAAACCCAAAGCAGACCCTGCTATCCTAACCAATTACCGTCCCATCTCCAATCTACCCTTCCTAGCGAAAATTCTAGAAAAAATCATGAACACACAGCTTACAGACCACTTAGAAAAGCATGGATTTCTCTCATCATCACAATTTGGCTTTCGAAAGCATCTAAGCACCGAAACCCTACTTTTCTCCCTTTCTAATTCAATCCTCACTGGGTTAGACAAAGGACACTCTTACCTCTTAGCCTTGCTGGACATATCTGCGGCGTTTGACACTATAAACCGCAATACCCTCCTCAACCATCTCAAGGAAATCGGCATTGCTGATACCCCCCTTCACTGGTTTGAATCCTACCTACATGGAAGGCAATACAAAGTCAAATTTGGGAACAAAGAGTCACAACCATATAATATAAGCCACGGGGTGCCGCAAGGTGCCGCACTCTCCTCTACCCTTTTTAACATATACAGCCTCCCCTTATGTCACCTCCTTTCAGAACTCGGCCTTATGTATTTCATCTATGCCGATGATGTACAAATCATCATCCCTATAACTGACTCATTTAACAAGGCCTTCAAAACCTGGGAAACAGCCCTTGCAACTATTAGCGAACTCCTTACAAGTATTAACCTTGCCATCAACCCTGACAAAACAGAAATCATGATCATCTCCCCTAACACAGGCAATACCATTGAATCATCCGCACACACCCTACTCCCCACAATCACCTTTTCACAAAATGTAAAAAACCTTGGGGTCACAATAGACAATCACCTCAACTTTAAAAAACACATCAGCAACACTATAAAAGATGGTTACCATAAACTCCATACCCTCAAAAAATTGAAACCATTATTATATCAATGTGATTTCCGCACAGCAAGCACTCATCTCTGCAAAAATTGACTACTGCAATGCCCTCCTTCTAGGCCTACCCAAAACCACTATCTTGCCTTTACAGATGCTGCAGAATACCGCTGCACGCTTTCTCACTAACACTTGAAAGTCGGAACATATTTCACCCATTCTAAAAGACCTGCACTGGCTGCCTATTACACAAAGAATTATGTATAAAATCCTATCACTATACATAAAACTCTACACAACGAAAATATGAAATGGCTCAATAATGCCTTACACTTCCGCAAACACTCCAGAACCCTTAGAACGCAACATGCAGCCACACTACACACACCTTCACACAAAGCAGACCTACTTGAAGCAACCAGGAAACGTGTAATCACCATAGCCGGACCTTTCATGCTAGAACAGCATGCCACCTGATCTCCGTCAGGAAGTATGCCCAAAAATTCAAACAAAAACTAAAAACATGACTATTCATTAAAAGCTTTCCCCTTTAAGGTCCCCTCATTTATAATCAAACTTATCCCCCAGCATTGAAAATAACACTGGCATTTTAAATGGTTTATTGAGAACTATGTAAAAACCTATGTAACCTATGTAAATGGTTTATTGAGACCTATGTAAAAACCTATGTAACCTATGTAAATGAATAATTATTTATCTTTCCGTTTTTTATCTAATTGCCTACATGTTAAATATATTTCTCTATAATGCTAGTTCTTTCTCTATTAGTTGAATGTAATTTTTGTAAAGCACTGCTGCTAATCGCTATTTTCTCGTTTTTAGCGCTGATGCTACATTTTTGTTGATTGTAAGAACATAAGAACATAAGAAATTGCCATGCTGGGACAGACCAAGGTTCCATCAAGCCCAGCATCCTGTTTCCAACAGAGGCCAAAAACCAGGCTACAAGAACCTGGCAATTACCCAAACACTAAGAAGAACCCATTCTACTGATTTAATTAATAGCAGTGGCTATTCCCTAAGTATAATTGATTAATAGCCATTAATGGACTTCTCCTCCAAGAACTTATCCAAACCTTTTTTGAACCCAGCTACACTAACTGCACTAACTACCTTCTCTGGCAACAAATTCCTGAGCTTTAATGTGCGTTGAGTGAAAAAGAATTTTCTCCGATTAGTCTTAAATGTGTTACTTGCTAACTTCATGGAATGCCCCCTAGTCCTTCTATTATTCGAAAGTGTAAATAACCGAGTCACATCTACTCGTTCAAGACCTCTCATGATCTTAAAGACCTCTATCATATCCCCTCTCAGCCGTCTCTTCTCCAAGCTGAACAGCCCTAACCTCTTCAGCCTTTCCTCATAGGGGAGCTGTTCCATCCCCTTTATCATTTTGGTTGCCCTTCTCTGTACCTTCTCCATCGTAACTATATCTTTTTTGAGATGCGGCAACCAGAATTGTACACAGTATTCAAGGTGCGGTCTCACCATGGAGCGATACAGAGGCATTATGACATTTTCCGTTCTATTAACCATTCCCTTCCTAATAATTCCTAACATTCTATTTGCTTTTTTGACTGCTGCAGCACACTGAGCCGACGCTTTTAAAGTATTATCCACTATGATGCCTAGATCTTTTTCCTGGGTGGTAGCTCCTAATATGGAACCTAACATCGTGTAACTACAACAAGGGTTATTTTTCCCTATGTGCAACACCTTGCACTTGTCCACATTAAATTTCATCTTGCCATTTGGATGCCCAATCTTCCAGTCTTGCAAGGTCCTCCTGTAATGTATCACAGTCTGCCTGTGATTTAACTACTCTGAACAATTTGTATCTTCCGCAAATTTGATTAACCTCACTCGTCGTATTCCTTTCCAGATCATTTTATATATATATTGAAAAGCACCGGTCCCAATACAGATCCCTGAGGTACTCCACTGTTTACCCTTTTCCACTGAGAATATTGACCATTTAATCCTACTCTCTGTTTCCTGTCTTTTAACCAGTTTGTAATCCACGAAAGGACATCGCCTCCTATCCCATGACTTTTAGTTTTCGTAGAAAGCCTCTCATGAGGGACTTTGTCAAACGCATTCTGAAAATCCAAATACACTACATCTACCGGTTCACCTTTATCCACATGTTTATTAACTTCTTCAAAAAATGAAGCAGATCTTGTTAGGGCAAGACTTCCCTTGGGTAAATCCATGTTGACTGTGTCCCATTAAATCATGTCTTTCTATATGCTCTACAATTTTGATCTTGGAGAATAGTTTCACTATTTTTCCCGGCACTGAAGTCAGGCTCACTGGTCTATAATTACCCGGATCGCCCCTGGAGCCTTTTTTTAAATATTGAGGTTACATTGGCCACCCTCCAGTCTTCGGATACATGGATGATTTTAATGATAGGTTACAAATTTTAACTAATAGATCAGAAATTTAATTTTGAGTTCCTTCAGAACCCTAGGATGCATACCATCCGGTCCAGGTGATTTGCTACTCTTTAGTTTGTCAATCTGGCCTACTACATCTTCCAGGTTCACAGTGATTTCGTTCAGTTCGTCTGAGTCATCACCCCTGAAAACCATCTCCAGAACTGGTATCTCCCCAACATCCTAATAGTAAACACGGAGGCAAAGAATTCATTTAGTCTTTCTGCAATGGCCTTATCTTCCCTAAGAGCCCTCTTTAACCCCTCTGTCATCTAATGGTCCAACCGACTCCCTCACAGGTTTCTTGCTTTGGATATATTTAAAAAAGTTTTTTATTATGAGTTTTTGCCTCTATTGCCATCTTCATTTCAAATTCTTTCTTCTCCTGTCTTATCAATGTTTTACACTTACCTTGACAATGCTTATGTTTTATCCTATTTTCTTCAGATGGATCCTTTCTTCCAATTTTTGAAGGATTTTTTTTGGCTAAATAGCCTCTTTCACCTCACCTTTTAACCATGACGGTAATCGTTTTGCCTCCTTCAACCTTTCTTAATGCACGGAATACATATGGACTGCGCCTCTAGGATTGTATTTTTTAAACAATGTCCAAGCCTGTTGAACCACTTTTAACCCTTTGCAGCTGCACCTTTCAGTTTTTTTCTAACTATTTTCCTCATCTTATCAAAGTTACTAAACGAAGGTCGGTATATAGAAAACCTCAAATAAATAAATAAATAAATAAATAAATAAATAATATTGCTTTTAGTGACTGAGTATTTTGGAAAATTGAAACATAAATAAACTGCCATAGTTTGGATTAGAAGGAAGCATCCTGCTGATGTTTTCTAGGAACACAGTCAATTGATTTGTTAGTTATTGATATATATTGAATCAACAATGTGAAGTTACTTCATATTTATGAAAATGGCAAAAACTTTATATAATCAGTTTCTAAGACTGAAATATTATTCTATATACATTAACCACTGTCCCATAAACCAAATGCATAACCTTTCCAGTCAAATTAATATTTGTCTCTCTGTTATTGAACACACAACATCTGTAAGGAACTATTTAAAACAACCTATATTTAATATTAAATGCACAGGTTATGAGCAGATTTCTCTTGAGACTTAACATTTTCAATCAGGACCCAATAAATACCACATGGTTTCTTCACAGCTGTTGGATCTAGATTATAAATAGAGAGCTCACCTCAGGGTCCGTATTGCCTGTCTAACTTCTCTGCCCATCATTCATAGAAACCCACCCAGAATCTTAGAGCATCCTTCTGCCATGCTCAGGAAATAATTGCCAGAGCAGGAAAGGCAAACATCACACTGGATAATCTGCTGCACAGATTGAAAGATGAGAGCTCCTACAGCTCTGTTTTTATTAATGTTTTATAATGCCTTGTGGAAGATTGTTGAGTGTCAATGTAAACTAGGCCGTAATGGGGAGGTAATACGAAGATTTTACAAAGATGGAGATTTCATAATTGGGGGAATTATAAGTACGGAAAGCCTTACTATAGAAGAACATCTGCTCTTCACATATTTTCCTGCAGTAAAAGGAACAACAAAGTAAGTACCATCATGGCTTAGCTCCTATCTGATACATGCTGTGAGTTTTATCTTGGTGGTTAGTCATTGACATAAACTGCAGATGTAGCTTGAACCTGTAAGAGAGACTCTTAAATGAATGAAGACCTCTTGTGATTTTTCATGTTTCTGTCACTGAGTGATAATATGGAGTTAATTAAGAGCCGATAGCTCATTGTCCCTTATCAGAGTCTGTGAATATATTGCACGCCATTTAAAAGACTTTGCCAGGGAAATATAAATTGCCCCAAGGAAATTCGTAAGGATCACTTTATACATTTTATAAGTTGTTAACATTTTATTTTATTTTTATATTTTGTTAGCAAATGGAAGATTTTGGTCCACCCAGGCTTGGCATTTTTACCGCATTGTCTGATGTCTCAGATCCTCCTCAATCTCTGGTCGTTTCCTTCTCTTCACTGAAACTAAGACCCGTTTATGTCTTCTCCAAAAAGCAAATTTTAACTCCACCACTTCTTTGGATCTACCACCTCAGGTATCACTAAACTATGAAAAAGTGTCTTCTCCCATATCTTTTATGTAAGCTTCAAATAACAACCCCTTGACAGTGAGTTTTTCATTCTCTGGAAAACAATACCTGTTTGTCTTACTGAAAACAACTAAAGAGCTCATTGTTTGCATTGCATCTCTTGATTCCCTTTTTTCTTCTCAAGAGAACAGATTTAGCTTTTTCAGCCTGTCTGTGTCCTGCTCATTCTGCAGGATCTGCACTATTTCGGTTTGTTTCCCTTGAATTGCCATCTCCATGGTTTTTTGTACATGTGGTCTCCTCACAGTACTCAAGAAGTGGTCTAATCAGAAAGCAGGACAGACTATTGATCCTAACCCCTACAGACCTTATACCCTGTTTCCATTTTACATGCCATTACATTGAATTCCATCTGCTACTCAATGCTGTTTCCTACTCTTGCAAAGTTGTTCTGCACTTTCTTATGATCTGTTGCTCTTTTAATTTTAAATAATTTTATTTTATTCACAGTTGCAATCATCTCACTCATTCTTCCCTTTTCCAGATGAATATGTTAAAAAGTACAGGTCTCAGTATTAATCCCTGTGGTGCTCCTCCATTCATACAGCTAACATTTAGTTCTACCCTCTGCTTCCTAAATTTTATACAATTACCATTTAGAGGTCTGTCAGTTTTTTTTCAGGTTGTTATCCATTTGATTTGGGTTTTAAAATTGTTTGGATGTTAGTGTGCACTAATGCACACTATCTGAAAATATTACTGATATGTTAAAAGTGTCAATTGGGGGAGCAGTTCATTATCTAGAGGTATGGTTCTGCATTCCCATTCCCAATGGGGGATGACCAGGGCCTGGTAACAAGTAAAAACAAACAAGTGATATCATTGTAGAATCAAGTTCTAGTCAGTGAAAGCAAAAGCATGTAATGCAAATACATATGTTGAATTCACCATTCCCTTTGAATTTTATGAAAGGGGCCCCTGATATTTTGAAATATGCGGTTACTCCTTATCTCAGCAATCACCCCCCTCTACATACCAGGCTGACTCTCTCTCACCTGCCACCACTTCAACCAGTCTTTCTCTCACTATCACCCCATGCAGTCACTCAAGTCGCTCACCTTCTCACCAGTCACCCCCACACACCAGGGGAATTAAAAGTATGCATATCCCAAATGCCAGGACCCCTTTCATAAAATACAAAGGGAGTGGCAAATTCCAAATATGCATTTGCATTACATGCTTTTGCTGGCTAGAATTTGATGGTTTTATTATCTCACTTGTTTGTTTACATTTGTTGCCAGGCACAGGCGATCCCCCCACAAACACCACCTTTCAAACTTGGCAAAATAAACAAATATCTAAGGAGTCAGCCAATGGAAATGCAGAGTCATATCTCTAGCTAACGAATTGCTCTCCCAATTGATACTCTTTAACTTATCGGTAACATTTTCAGTTAGTGCATACTATTTATAGTTAGTGCGTGCTAACATCCATACACTATATCCTGATAATGTGGATAAAGGTAAACCGGTAGATGTAGTATATTTGGATTTTCAGAAGGCGTTTGACAAAGTTCCTCATGAGAGGCTTCTAGGAAAAGTAAAAGTCATGGAATAGGTGGTGATGTCCTTTCGTGGATTGCAAACTGGCTAAAAGACAGGAAACAGAGAGTAGGATTAAATGGATAATTTTCTCAGTGGTAGGGAATGGGCTGTGGAGTGCCTCAGGGATCTGTGTTGGGACCCTTACTTTTCAATATATTTATAAATGATTTGGAAAGAAATACGACGAGTGAGATAATCAAATTTGCAGATTATACAAAATTGTTCAGAGTAGTTAAATCACAAGCAGATTGTGATAAATTGCAGGAAGACCTTGTGAGGCTGGAAAATTAGGCATCAAAATGGCAGATGAAATTTAATGTGGATAAGTGCAAGGTGATGCATATAGGGAAAAATAACCCATGCTATAGTTACACAATGTTAGGTTCCATATTAGGTGCAACAACCCAAGAAAGAGATCTAGGCGTCATAGTGGATAACACATTGAAATCGTCCGTTCAGTGTGCTGCGGCAGTCAAAAAAGCAACCAGAATGTTGGGAATTATTAGAAAGGGAATGGTGAATAAAACGGAAAATGTCATAATGCCTCTGTATTGCTCCATGGTGAGGCCGCACCTTGAATACTGTGTACAATTCTGGTCACCGCATCTCAAAAAAGATATAATTGCAATGGAGAAGGTACAGAGAAGGGCTACCAAAATGATAAGGGGAATGGAACAGCTCCCCTATGAGGAAAGACTAAGGAGGTTAGGACTTTTCAGCTTGGAGAAGAGACGGCTGAGGGGAGATATGATAGAGGTGTTTAAAATCATGAGAGGTCTAGAATGGGTAGATGTGAATTTGTTATTTACTCTTTCGGATAATAGAAAGACTAGGGGGCACTCCATGAAGTTAGCATTTGGTACATTTAAAACTAATCGGAGAAAGTTCTTTTTTACTCAACGCACAATTAAACTCTGGAATTTGTTGCCAGAGGATGTGGTTAGTGCAGTTAGTATAGCTG
The DNA here is from genome assembly GCF_901001135.1 of Rhinatrema bivittatum. Taxonomy (NCBI): domain Eukaryota; kingdom Metazoa; phylum Chordata; class Amphibia; order Gymnophiona; family Rhinatrematidae; genus Rhinatrema; species Rhinatrema bivittatum. Next base: position 45,286,876 of record NC_042630.1, on the reverse strand, counting down.
TGTTTAAAAAAGGATTGGATAAGTTCTTGGAGGAGAACTCCATTACCTGCTATTAATTAAGTTGACTTAGAAAATAGCCACTGCTATTACTAGCAACGGTAACATGGAATATTCTTAGTTTTGGGGTACTTGACAGGTTCTTATGGCCTGCCACTGTTGGAAACAGGATGCTGTGCTTGATGGACCCTTGGTCTAACCCAGTATGGCATGTTCTTATGTTCTTATGTTCTCCTTATTCTAAGAATTTGGACTGTATGTACACTTCTTGCTTGAACTTGTTTCTGTAGGAGTTGTGATCTGTTGCTGCCTTGTGGAATTTCATATATCCAAATTATTAATGATTCATTTGATTTATTTGTGTCTAAATAGGCAAAAAATGAGTTCCCACCCCTCCCTGAATGTTACAGATTGTAGGGTACTGCCCATAGCTCAGATTTGTAACTTTCACATTTATTCCAGATTTCTAACATTACTGGCACAAATGTTTTCACTAATGACTCTGGATCATTTTATTTTTAATTATTTATTTTGAGTTTTTTCTATACCGGCATTCGCGATTGGAATCGCATCATGCCGGTTTACAATTAACTAGGGGTGCAAAAGGAGATATAAATAAGAACATTAACAGGTGCTGAGAGAAAATAGTTGCAGTTACAATAAAACAGGGATATAACAAAACGGAGCAATGAAAAGGTGATGGGGAATAACATAACTTAGGGCAGAGCAAAGGCAATAGGAATTTAACATAGAGAACAAATTTGCCAGTTAATGGTGATTGCAAAGTTATGGTATTTGAAAAGTTATTGATTACCATGTTATATTAAAATCTGCTTTTTGATTCAAGGTGATGTTAAAGTTCAGCTGTAGTCTGGGGAGGCTTTCCTAAATAACCACGTTTTGAGTCTTTTCCTGAATGTTGGAAGGCACGGTTCCTGTCTCAGGTCAGGTGGGATGGAGTTCCATAGAATAGGTCCTGCAGTGGAGAAAGCCCCCTGTCTCTGAAGGTTATGTGATGAGACGTTTTGGAGTGTGGTTACCTGCAGGGATTCTCTGTATGACTCTCTGATTGGTCTGGTGGAGGTATATATTTTTTGAATGGGATTTGTAGTTTAAGCGGAGAGTATTGATGGATGGCTTTGTAGATAGTGGTAATGGACTTATATAAGGATTCTATAATGAATAGGCAACCAGTGTAGATCTTTGAGGATTGGGGATATGTGGTCTCTTCTTCTAGTGTTTGTCAATATTCTGGCTGCCGTTTGTTTTGCACCATTTAAAGGGGTTTGGTGTGTGCTGAGGGAGACCTAATAGAATCACGTTGCAATACTCTAACTTAGAGAAGATTATTGATGCAGGACTGTTCTTTGTAGTTGTGAGAGTGGAAAGAGGTTTTTATTCTTTTTAGGACGTGAAGTTTGTGAAAGCAGTCCTTGGTAGTTTGACTATAAATGATTTTAGGATTAGCCGGTTATAGATGATAGCTCCTAGGTCTCTTACTTGTGATGTGTGAAAGCTGGCTGGTGGATTAGTGGAGATGCTACTGTTTTCAGGGGAATTAGAAGAAGTTTGTTTTTGAAGAACTTTAGGATTAGGTTTAGACTGGAGAAGAGGCCGTCGATTTCTAGAAGGCACTTTTCCCAGAATTCTAGAGTTTTTGTGCAGGATTCTTTGATGGGGATGACAATCTGAACGTCATCTGCGTATAAATGTGTTTGAGGTTCAGTTTGGTTAACAGTTGGCAGAGGGGGGGAGAAGGTAAATGTTAAAGAGCATGGGTGAAACGGGAGGAGCCCTGCGGAACTCCTAGAGAGGAAGGGTATAATGCTGAGATTCTTTGTTGTGTATTTTGACTTTGAGCCTCTGTTCCCCAGGAGTGATTTGAACCAGGCTAGTGCCGTGCCTGTTATTTCCAGTGTTCGCTAATTGATTTAGAAGGAGGGAGTGGTTAACAGTATCAAAGGCTGCAGAGAGGTCCAAAAGGATCAGCAAGTAGGCATGACCTTTACTGAGGCCCATGATGAGGTAATCTGACAGGGATATGAGTAGTGATTCAGTACTTAAAGATTTTCGGAATCCATATTGGGTAGGGAATAATATTTTGTATTCTTCGAGGTAGTCTGACAATCTGGAGTTAACTAATTTTTCCATTACCTTAGCTATGAATGGGAGGTTGGAGATTGGACGAAAGTTGGTAGGATCTTTGGGATTAAATTCGGCTTTTTTAAGAGAGGTTTGATGGAGGCAATTTTCAGGTCATCTGGATAGATTCCTTGGGCTAAAGAGCAATTGATAATGTCTATCAGAGCTTTAGAGATGGTTTCTGGTATTAGCAGAAGAAGTTTGGATGGGATATGGTCAAATGGATGTGACGAGGGTTTCATTTTCTTCAATACTGTTTGGATCTCTGAGGTTGTGATGGGTTCAATGGTTTGTAGAGAGATGTCTTTGTTTGGATGGAGATATGTGTTGGATGGCGCTACAGTGTTAGCCTTCAGCTGTGTTAGAAGGTTGGAGATTTTTTTACTGAAGAAAAGGGCCAACTCCTCTGCTTTTTCATGCGCTTGGTTGAGTGGAATGTCAGGTGTATTGATTTTGTGTTAGATTTGAAACGTAAGCAAAAGGGCTTTTGAATCGAAAATAAGGTGATGGATCTTGTGAGCATAGAAATCCCTGTTTGTTTTTAATGTTGAGCTCCTGTATTGGTGGAGGACGAGTTTGTAAGCAGAGAGGTGATGGTGCTTTACGCCATTTGTTTCTTTTTGTCGAAGAAAGTGTTTTAGTTTTTGAAGATCTTCGTTAAACCAAGGTTGTCTTTTTGAGGCATTATGTTTGAGTTTTTTTGTTGCCAGTGGAAAGAGTTTGTTTGCAGCCAATTCTGTAATATTGGACCAGGAGTGGAGGGCTAAGTTAGGAGTAGATATGTTTATGAGAGGGAATTCTAGGACAAGGTGTTCGTGTAGTTCATCGGAAGAGCAAAGATTCCTGTAAGTAAATTGAGGTTGAGGGACGTGTTTATTGCTTGTTTGTGCTAGCGAAAAAGTGGTAGAGATTAAAGCATGGTCTGACCAGGTGACTGGTTTGCATACTGGTAGTGCTGAGTGAGAGATGGCTGAGTTTACAAAAATGAGATCCAAGGTGTGCCCTGCTCTGTGGGTAGGTTTGTTGATTATCTGCTTGAAACCCATGGCAGATATGGTGTTAAGGAATGTTTCGCAGTTGGTTGATAGAATGGGGTCGTCGACATGTAAATTAAAGTCTCCCAGTATTATAGCTGGGGACTCCAGATTTAGGTGTGTTGCTTTTAGTTCTAGAATGGGAGAAGCATCGGAGTCCAGATGGCCTGGGGGGCATAGACTAGAAGGATTTGCAGAAGGTCTGATTTGAAAAGGCCTTGTTTCAATCTTTGTAGGTGAGTTAATTGGGTATGTGTAAGTCTCAGCTCTTTCTTTGCTGCAAGGAGAATACCCCCACCCCTTTTTTCAGTCGGGGAATGGAGAAGAAATTGTAGGTTTGAGTTGGGAGTTGGTTTATTAGTGCAGTGTCCGTATGTTTAAGCCATGTTTCAGTTATGGCGCATAGGTGCTGAAGACTGGTTAGCTGGATGTTTGATGAAGATTGGATGAGTGCTGAAGACTGGTTGGCTGATGAAGATTGGATGAATGCTGAAGGCTGGTTGGCTGGATGTTTGATGAAGATTGGATGAGTGCTGTAGACCTTTGGGATGGGTGCTGGAGCCTGGTAAGAGGAATGCTGTAGGTGGAATTAGGTGAGTGCCAGAGTTTGGATTGATGGGAGCAGTGGTATGAAAGGTAATTAGCACTCTGAGGGCAGGGCTGGAGTGCATCTGGTAGCCTCTAGGCGTGAAGTCATATCTCATTCATTTCCTATATTTTGTAGGAATTTATCTAAATGTTCAGATCTGATCATTAGTTCACAGATCTGGGGGCAATGGACTTTTTTTCAGGTGATGCCTTTTCTTTGGAACGCCTTGTGAAAGAACTATGCCTTGAACATGAGCACTTAAAGTTCTGGAAAGGGTTTAAAAATCATTTATAATACTTAGAGGTGAATTTTAAATGCCCAGCACCACATCAATTGGGGGGATGTGCTCACAAATTAGGCTGGCGCACGCCGACTGCATTTTATAAACCACGCAGGTATCCACATATCTCTCGCTGTGTGCACATCTCAAATGTTTTCAGAAAGAGGCAGGTCATTGGTGGGGCATGGGTGTTTCTGGGCGTGGCCAATAGATATGTGCATAAATTCTTATGTGCCAGAGCTCACACCCAGGTCCAATGGTGCATAAGTTTATTTCTGCTAGGGATGAGGTGTAAGTTAAACAAAAACAGAAAGAGCCATTTCTCAGTGGTTTAAAGGGTCTGGGGTAACAGGAGAGTTAAGGCTATTAAACAGAGGGTTTGGAGGACATAGCTATGAACTGGGTGAACTGGTGGATGAACTGGAAAAAATGGCAATGGCGTGGGTGCGTGCCCCTTTTAAAATTCCCCAACTTCCACAGCAGAAGCGGGATTTACCCATATATGCATGAACTCACTTAAATTGGATGCTTATATGCACATGGTCAGGCTATTTTGAAACATATGTACATAGACATGTGCAAGTGATGAAATGGCCGTGTATCTGGGTGTGCGCTGACGCACGAGCACCAAAGAGCGGGTGTGTGCTGGTTTAAAAATTACCATCCCTATGTATGACAGTTTTGTTTCATCTATACAGTAATTATGTTCATATAATTTTGATTATTTTATTTTTTTAGGTTATTCTATTTATTTGTTTTTAATTATTTTTTTTATTAAATTTGTTAGAAGTGCAACACACAAGAAAAAACAAAAACAAAATCACACTTCAATATCATTAGCAAACTTCTGTATCCTCCCCAGATCCTCTGGTTACACCCCCCCCACCCCCCCCCCCCCCCCCCCCCCCAGCGGAAAATCTCGCAGTTGATGGAGTCTCAGTCCTACGTTCAAGATGGAGATGAAGATTGATTAAACAGTCCGGGTAATTTGCGTGATAATGTCTCTCGTGGAACTTGGGAGTTGACTCCAGTATCCTTTCCATATGGCCTCGTGCACTGTGAGGGCCTTCTTTGACTTGGCGACGGCATATGTTCAAATTGCATATACCTAGTCATTCGGTTTTTCCAGTGTAAAACGTGCAGACTGTCTTGTAATATCCAATTAGCCATAATAGTTGTAATCCAGCTATTAGCGCTTTACCAAGAAACAGTTCCTGAGGTTCTGAAAGAGAAGGCGCAATGCTACCCAAACAGGTGAAATAAACAAATCTTGGATCTCGTGGGATATGCCTGCCTAGCATCATTCCCACCACTTTTAATATAGCTGTCCAGAAACCTGCAATTACAGCACATTCCCATATACTTTGATAAAATGTACCCTTTTCCTGATCACATTTTATACATAGATCTGACTCACATAATTTTGCAGCAAACATCCATGTCCGGGACATGTACATGCAATGCAATATCTTGTACTCTACTTCCCGCATACAAATATTGTCTGAGAAACCCTCCCCTTTCTGTATGATCTGGCCAACATCTTCTATTGTGAGGGCGAGATTGGCCTGTCTTATCCATTTATGCTGTATAGTTACCAAAATGTCATTATGTGGCAACAAATTCAATAGTTTCATGTATATAGCACTGGAGTTAATTTTCTTTCCCATCTGCCAAAAAGAATCTCGTAAAACAGCTGGATGGAAAGGATCTACCCCTTTAGGCCACATCTGTTGTATGGAATGGCGTACTTGCAGATACCCATAGAAATCTCTTGATTCGATCCCATAGCTATCCTTAAGATCTTGGAAGGTCTTAATTGCTAATGTACGCGGATCTTGAAATTGATATAAATTGGTCAAGCCCCCGATTCTCCCAGGTTACCAAACATCGACATAGTCATGCCTCCCGGAAACTGTGGGTTCCCTGTCAGTGTATGGATGTCCCTCATTCCCAATTTGTTTTGGCGGAGGGAACCTCCAAGCCACCCTACCTGAGCTGAAAAGCAAGCTTTCATGTATGGTCTGGGTAAGTCTGATCCCCGAACCTGAAGGATATTACTAGGCCTAAAGGGGAGCACTAGTCACTTAAGAATGGGAGGGGCATGCATATTTATTTATTTATTTATTTATTTAGAAACTTTTATATACCGGTATTAGTGGGGACATCATACCGGTTCACATTCGAACAAAAGGCTTGAAAATACATGTCAACAGGGAAAGAGAACTGGGAGGAGGGTTAACCAAGAACAGCATGAAAAAATAGTTTAAACAGGAACAAGCATCAGTTAACAATATAATTAGCTCCTTAATATAAGGAATGTGAGGTCACCAAGAGGTGGTGCAAGAGATGGTGTGAAGGGGATGATCTATTCTGAATAAGCTTGATTGAACAGTAGTGTTTTTAGTTTCTTTTTAAATTTGATCACACATGGTTCAAGGCGCATGTGGATGGGCAGGGAGTTCCAGAGAGCAGGGCCAGCAATAGAGAGGGTGCGGTCGCGGGTGGACGAGAGATGGGCTGTTTTCAGGGAGGGTACATGTAGGGTACCTTTGTTGGCAGATCTGGTAGCTCGAGTAGACTGGGGGGCATTGAAGGGAAGGTCAAGCCAATTGGAATTATGGGCCGTGGATAGATTTGTGTACTATGTTCAGGGTTTTGTAGTGAATGCGGGAGAGAATGGGGAGCCAATGTAGGTCTCTGAGGATGGGGGTAATATGTTTGTGTTGGCGTGTGTTAGTGATAAGTCTTGCTGTAGCATTTTTGCAACATTTGGAGAGGTATATATACTAGTATTATTCAACCAATCATATACATGCCAAAGCATACATGCCAAATTGTAGTCCCTCCAGTTAGGACAATTCATACCTCCCTGACCCTTGGGTTTCATTAAGGTTGTAAATGGTAATCTCACCTAGTGTGGTCCCCATATGTAAGCCCTAATTATACAATTAATATGGGTTAGGTCTGTTTTTGTCAAACCCAAAGCGGGCAGTTGTTGTAGCACATATATCCATCTGGGCAATTCCACCATTTTCAACAAGCATATCTTTCCCGTCAGAGACAGGGGCAGAGTAGGTCCACAATCGTAGTTTTGTTCCATCTTTTTAAGTAAGGGTCCAATATCTGCTCCGTACAAAGTACGGGTGTGTTTTGGCAGTTGCTCCACTAAATAATGCATGTCCGAATCTACCCACCTCAATGGGAACAGACCCATCCAATTTGATTGTACCTCTCCCCCCAGAGCCATGGCTTCAGATTTGTCAGTGTTAATTTTCAGGCCTGCAAATGCACCAAAAGCGAGCTGATGTTGGAGCACACGTGGTGATACCTGGGGCTCGGTAAGAAATTACCAATACATCATCTGCAAATGCAGACACTGTACAATCCTGGCAGCCCACCCGAAAACCCTGTTATCCTCAGATCTGCTTCTATCTTCCATAATAACGGGTCTATTGACAAGACATACAATAGTGGGGAAAGTGGGCAGCCTTGCCTCGTGCCTCTATATAGACAAAAGTCTTCGGAAACATGCTCGTTCGCACAAATTGCTTGAGTACGGATCATTGTATAATATAGCTATAGACTCCAACTATTGCACCTTTTAGTCCATACCGAGCATGACTTAGAAAAGGTATGGCCAAGAGACCCTATCAAAGGCCCTTTTCCCCGAATCAGAGCCCACCACAATTGCCTCCCTTCCCCGTCTCTGACATGTGTCCATGGCTATGAGAAGCTTTGTCATGTTTGCGCTAATTGTCCTCCCCTTAACAAATCCTGCCTGTTGGGCCATAATAATCGAGGGGAATACAACACTCAGATGATCCGCCATAATCTTGGCGAACAGTTTTGCTTCATAATTTAATAACGAAATTGGCCGGTAAGAGGCAGGAGAGGAGAGACCTTTACCCAGTTTTTCTAGCACAGTAATGTAAGCTTTCATCACCCCTGCTGGAAAATGTCTCCTCTGTTGCGTATCATGAAAAAAGTTTAACAGGGCTCCGAATGCTTGATGTAGCAAGACTTTATAATATTCGGCACTCATTCCGTCAGGACCAAAAGCTTTATTTCCCTTGATGACAGCCATAAGCTCTTCTAACGTAATAGGTACATTCAAGTGCTCTAGCTATTCAGCAGTAACCTGGGGTATGGAGAGATCACAAAAAAACTCATCCTCCTCTCTTTTGCACCCACCCAAACAAAAAACAAACTTTGAAATGTTTGTATGCTAATGCCAGAAGTCTAAGAAGTAAGATGGGAGAATTAGAATGTATAGCAGTAAATGATGAAATAGACTTAATTGGTATCTCAGAGACATGGTGGAAAGAGGATAACCAATGGGACACTGCTATACCGGGGTACAAATTATATCGCAATGACAGAGAGGAGCACTCGGAGGAGGTATGGCGCTTTATATCCGGATGGCATAGAGTCCAACAGGATAAAACATCCTGCATGAGACTAAATACAAAATTGAATCTTTATGGGTAGAAATCCCTTGTATGTCAGGGAAGACTACAGTGATAGGGGTAACTACCGTCCACCCTGGTCAAGATGGTGAGATGGACAGTGAAATGCTAAGAGAAATTAGGGAAGCTAAACCAAATTGGTTTAGAGCAGTAATAATGGGAGACTTCAATTACCCCAATATAGACTGGGTAAATGTATCATCGAGTCACACTAGAGAGATAACGTTCCTGGATGGAATAAATGATAACTTTATGGAGCAATTGGTTCAGGAACCGATGAGAGAGGGAGCAATTTTAGATCTAATTCTCAGTGGAGCAACAGGGACTTGGTGAGAGAGGTAACGGTGGGTGGGGCCGCTTGGCAATAGTGATCATTAATACGATCAAATTTGATTTAATGACTGGAAAAGGAACTGTGTGCAAATCCAAGGCTCCTTCATGCTAAACTTTCAAAAGGGAAACTTTGATTAAAATGAGAAAAATTGTTAGAAAAAAACTGAAGGAGCAGCTACAAAGTAAAAAAGAGGCGTGGTCATTGTTAAACAATACATTCTAGAAGCACAGTCCAGATGTATTCCACACATTAAGAAAGGTGGAGAAAGAAGGCAAAACAATAACCGGCATGGTTTAAAAGGGGAGGTGAAAGAAGCTATTTTAGCCAAAAGATCTTCATTCAAAAATTGGGAAGAAGGATCCAACAGAAGAAAATAGGATAAAGCATAAACATTGGCAAGTTAAAAGTAAGACATTGATAAGACAGGCTAAGAGGAAAATTTGAAAAGAAGTTGGCTGTAGAGGCAAAAACTCACAGTAAAAACTTTTTAAAATATATCCGAAGCAGAAAGCCTGTGAGGGAGTCAGTTGGACCGTTAGATGATCGAGGGGTTAAAGGGGCACTTAGAGAAGATAAGGCCATCGCGGAAAGATTAAATGATTTATTTGCTTCGGTGTTTACTGAAGAGGATGTTGGGGAAGTACCCGTAATGGAGAAGGTTTTCATGGGTAATGATTCAGATGGACTGAATCAAATCACGGTGAACCTAGAAGATGTGGTAGGCCTGATTGACAAACTGAAGAGTAGTAAATCACCTGGACCGGATGGTATACACCCCAGAGTTCTGAAGGAACTAAAAAATGAAATTTCAGACCTATTAGTAAAAATTTGTAACTTATCATTAAAATCATCCATTGTACCTGAAGACTGGAGGATAGCAAATGTAACCCCAATATTTAAAAAGGGCTCCAGGGGCGATCCGGGAAACTACAGACCGGTTAGCCTGACTTCAGTGCCAGGAAAAATAGTGGAAAGTGTTCTAAACATCAAAATCACAGAACATATAGAAAGACATGGTTTAATGGAACAAAGTCAGCATGGCTTTACCCAAGGCATGTCTTGCCTCACAAATCTGCTTCACTTTTTTGAAGGAGTTAATAAACATGTGGATAAAGGTGAACCGGTAGATATAGTATACTTGGATTTTCAGAAGGCGTTTGACAAAGTTCCTCATGAGAGGCTTCTAGGAAAAGTAAAAAGTCATGGGATAGGTGGCGATGTCCTTTCGTGGATTGCAAACTGGCTAAAAGACAGGAAACAGAGAGTAGGATTAAATGGGCAATTTTCTCAGTGGAAGGGAGTGGACAGTGGAGTGCCTCAGGGATCTGATTGGGACCCTTACTGTTCAATATATTTATAAATGATCTGGAAAGAAATACGACAAGTGAGATAATCAAATTTGCAGATGACACAAAATTGTTCAGAGTAGTTAAATCACAAGCAGATTGTGATAAATTGCAGGAAGACTTTGTGAGACTGGAAAATTGGGCATCCAAATGGCAGATGAAATTTAATGTGGATAAGTGCAAGGTGATGCATATAGGGAAAAATAACCCATGCTATAATTACACAATGTTGGGTTCCATATTAGGTGCTACAACCCAAGAAAGAGATCTAGGTGTCATAGAGGATAACACATTGAAATCGTCGGTGCAGTGTGCTGCGGCAGTCAAAAAAGCAAACAGAATGTTGGGAATTATTAGAAAAGGAATGGTGAATAAAACGGAAAATGTCATAATGCCTCTGTATCGCTCCATGGTGAGACCGCACCTTGAATACTAGGGGTGTGCATTCGGATTGACCGCATTAGTAAAACGCAACTCATATTTTTTTTTACTTAAAAAATTGATTCGACATAAACGATCGGATTTCCCACATATCGAACATAGATATGTTCGATATGTGGGAAATCGCGATTGTTGAGGCAAAATAAAAATATAAACCCCCTCACCCTCCTTAATCCCCCCCCCCCCCGACTTACCACAACTCCCTGGTGATGGAGCGAGGAGTGAGGACGCCATTTCTGCAATCCTTGGCGAGAAGCATGTGACGTCGGCGGCACGTCGAGTACGCCGGCGTCACGTGATTCCCGGCTCGTTCGCGCCGGACGGCTCGTTCGGCCCAAAAAGAACTTTTGGCCAGCTTGGGGGGGCCTCCTGACCCCCCCAAGCTGGCCAAAAGTTCTTTTTGGGCCGAACGAGCCTTCCGGCGCGAACGAGCCGGGAATCACGTGGCGCCGCGTCACTCAGATGCGACGTCACGTGATTCCCGGCAAGTTCGCGCCGGACGGCTCGTTTGGCGCGAACAAGCCGGGAATCACGTGACGCCGACGTCACGTGATTCCCGGCAAGTTCGCGCCGGACGGCTCGTTCGGCCCAAAAAGAACTTTTGGCCAGCTTGAGGGGGTCAGGAGGCCCCCCCATGCTGGCCAAAAGTTCTTTTTGGGCCGAACGAGCCGTCCGGTGCGAACTTGCCGGGAATCACGTGACGTCGCGTCTGAGTGACGCGGCGCCACATGATTCCCGGCTCGTTCTCGCCGGACGGCTCGTTCGGCCCAAAAAGAACTTTTGGCCAGCTTGGGGGGGTCAGGAGGCCCCAACATATACCCAACTCATTGGATTTTTTTTATGTCCATATTGGCCGCAAGTGGGACCCCCTTTCGGACATAAAAAATATGAACATAAAATTTTGCTCTGCACATCCCTATTGAATACTGTGTACAATTCTGTTCGCCGCATCTCAAAAAATATATAATTGCGATGGAGAAGGTACAGAGAAGGGCTACCAAAATGATAAGGGGAATGGAACAACTCCCCTATGAGGAAAGACTAAAGAGGTTAGGACTTTTCAGCTTGGAGAAGAGACGACTGAGGGGGGGATATGATAGAGGTGTTTAAAATCATGAGAGGTCTAGAACGGGTAGATGTGAATCGGTTATTTACTCTTTCGGATAGTAGAAAGACTAGGGGGCACTCCATGAAGTTAGCATGGGGCACATTTAAAACTAATCGGAGAAAGTTCTTTTTTTGCTCAACGCACAATTAAACTCCGGAATTTGTTGCCGGAGAATGTGGTTAGTGCAGTTAGTATAGCTGTGTTTAAAAAAGGACTGGATAAGTTCTTGGAGGAGAAGTCCATTACCTGCTATTAAGTTCACTTAGAGAATAGCCACTACCATTAGCAATGGTTACATGGAATAGACTTAGTTTTTGGGTACTTGCCAGATTCTTATGGCCTGGATTGGCCACTGTTGGAAACAGGATGCTGGGCTTGATGGACCCTTGGTCTGACCCAGTATGGCATTTTCTTATGTTCTTATGTATAGAGTGCCTCATAAAAGGACCTAAATTTCGCACACACTTCAGAGCTGGATGTAGTGGGGAGACCCTGCTCATTTCTCAGTTTATCAATAATTGTTTTGCCCCTTTGCAGCCGTACTAAATTAGCTAATAATCTTCCAGTCTTATTTCCATATTGAAAAAATGTATGTGCACCTTTATGTAGCAGTTTTTGCGCTCTTGTGTATAACAGCGTATTTAACGTGGTCAGGCTATCATTATAATCCTTCTGGGTCTCATCATTCTTAGAAACATAGAAACATAGAAATGACAGCAGAAGAAGACCAAACGGCCCATCTAGTCTGCCCAGCAAGCTATGCACTTTTTATTTTTTTCTCATACTTGTTACACTTTGCTCTTAGTACCTTCTGGTTCTATTTCCCTTCCACACCACCATTAATGTAGAGAGCAGTGTTGGAATTGCATCTAAGTGAATATCTAGCTTAGTTAGGGGTAGTAACCGCCGCAATAAGCAAGCTACACCCATGCTTTTGTTTACCCAGACTATGTAATTCAGTCCTTGTTGGTTGTCTGCATATAGATCCATTTTTCTACATTCACTTTCAATGCATATCCAGCAGAGAGCTCTGCTGGAAATGTGTTGAAAGTGAAGTATCAGAATTTCTCCCCTGCCATTGAAGCAGAGAGCTATGCTGGATATGTGTTGAAAGTGAAGTATCAGACTTTCTCCCCTGCCATTGAAGCAGAGAGCTATGCTAGATATACATTGAAAGTAAAGTATCAGGCTTATTTGGTTTGGGGTACTAACTGACGTAACAAGCAAGCTACACCCCGCTTTTTTGTGAATGTAAATCCTTTTTTTTTCCACATTTCCTCTTGCCGTTGAAGCTTTAGAGCAATGTTGGAGTCGCATTAACCATGTGTATGTATATTGAATAAGGGTATTTTCTCCAGGTAGTAGCCTTCATTCCCACGAGCCACCCCCTCTTCATTCACGTCCTCTAGACTTGATGGATCCACAGTGTTTATCCCACGCCCCTTTGAAATCCATCACAGTTCTGGTCTTCACCACTTCCTCTGGAAGGGCATTCCAGGCATCCACCACCCTCTCCCTGAAGAAATACTTCCTGACATTGGTTCTGAGTCTTCCTCCCTGGAGTAGGGATGTGAATCGTTTTTTGACGATTTAAAATATCGTCCGATATATTTTAAATCGTCAAAAATCGTTAGAGCCACGATACAATAACAATTCCCCCGATTTATCGTCAAAAAATCGTAAATCGGGGGAAGGGGGAGGGGAAGGGGGAGGGCGGGAAAACCGGCACACTAAAACACCCTAAAACCCACCCCGACCCTTTAAAATAAATCCCCCCCCCCTCCCGAACCCCCCCAAAATGCCTTAAATTACCTGGGGGTCCAGCGGGGGTCCGGAATGACCTCCTGCAATCGATCGTGTTGTCTTCAGCCGGCGCCATTTTGCGCCGCCCATTTTGCAAAATGGCTGCGCAAAATGGCGCCGGCTGAAGACAACACGATTCGATTGCAGGAGGGTCGTTCCGGACCCCCGCTGGACCCCAGGTAATTTAAGGCATTTGGGGGGGTTCGGGAGGGTGGAGGATTATTTTAAAGGGTCGGGGGTGGGTTTTAGGGTGTTTTAGTGTGCCGGTTCATGATTTTAACGATTTTAACGATATTTTAAAAACCCAAACGGCGACGATACGATTCCCTCCCCCTCCCAGCCGAAATCGATCGTTAAGACGATCGAGGACACGATTCACATCTTCTACCCTGGAGCTTTAACTCATGACCCCTGGTTCTGCTGATTTTTTTCCTGATGGAAAAGGTTTGTCATTGTCTTTTGGATCATTAAAACCTTTCAAGTATCTGAAAGTTTGAATAATATCACCCGTGCTCCTCCTTTCTTCCAGGGTGTACATATTTAGATTCTTCAATCTCTCCTCATAAGCCATTTGATGGAGACCCTCCACCTTTCTGGTCGCTCTTCTCTGTATCGCTTCCATCTTGTCTCTGTCTCTTTGGAGATATGGTCTCCAGAACTGAACACAGTACTCCAGGTAAGGCTTCACCAAGGACCTGTACAGTGGATAATCACTTCCCTTTTCTACTCGATATTCCTCTCTCTATGCAGGCCAGCCATTCTTCTGGCTTTTGCTATCACCTTGTCACATTGCTTCGCCGACTTCAGATATTTAGACACTATCACCCCAAGGTCTCTCTCCTGCTCCGAGCACATCAGCCTTCCCCCCTCCCCCCTCATCAAATACAGTTCATTCGGATTACCACTCCCCATATGCATGACTTTGCACTTCTTGGCATTGAATCTCAGCTGCCATATCATTGACCCCTCTTCCAGCTTCCTTAAATCCAGTCATTCTCTCCACTCCTTTCCGGTGTGTCCACTCTGTTGCAGATCTTAGTGTCATCTGCAAAAGACAAATCTTTCCTACTATCCCATCTGCAATGTCGTCACAAAGATATTGAATAGGACCGGCCCAACACCGATCCTTGTGGTACACCGCTTTAAAAACCACTCTCTCTTCAGAGAGAGTTCCATTTACCATCACACATTGTCTTCTGCCTGTCAACCAGTTTGCAATCCAGGCACCACCTTGGCACTCACTCCTAAGCTTCTCATTTTATCACCAGTCTCCTGTGCGGAACTGTATCAAAAGCTTTGCTGAAATCCAAGTAGATGACATCGAGCGCTCTTCCTTGATCCAATTCCTTGGTTACCAGTCAAAAAGTCAATCAGATTTGTCGACAGTATCTTCCCTGTTGAATCCATGCTGCCCTCTGGTCCAGAAATTCTCCGGACTGTAGGATAGTTCACTATTTCTCTCTTTCAACAGTGACTCCATTACTTTTCCCACCAACGAATTGAGGCTAACCTGCCTGTAGTTACCAGCCTCTTCTCTGTTTCCCACTCTTGTTGAAGCGGGACCACCCCTCTCTTCTCCAGTCACTCGGCACCACTCCCGTTTCTAGGGATCTATTGATCAGGTCA